>NC_056731.1:677462907-677667907 GCF_019279795.1 Protopterus annectens
AAACATGTAAGCTGATAGGGTGACATACAGTGGAGCCGCATGTAACATCAGCTAGAACAGGACCAGGAACATTGACATTTACAACATTTTCTACACAGGCTAAGGTACATATTCACTATACACACACTGTCGACAATTACCAGACTTGCAAACACCTCAGTACTGTACACACAACCACAGAATACCCAGACTATGCCCTCAAATATAACTCTTACCATATATAACATGTGTAACAGTCTGATATTGCACTGGCTTGTTATCAGATATGCTGTCAATGACTATGGTGTACAGAACATATGCACCCCCTACTGCATGACATATGTACAAAAGTGGACAGAGTTGTAGATGGAGGCACAAACACAGGGTCAATATTGACATGTTGCTGTAATACCCTTATACATATACTGTCGTAACCGGGTTTGTTGCACCGTATGTCCTATGAGGGATGTGACGTCAGTAACTCTCCCGAATGTCACCATCTGCTGACTGCAATCCTCACACTACCTTCTGCATTCCACAGATAGTTGCACCGTAGCTGATACATGAAATCAAAGGCACAACACTGACCAGTCTGCGGATGACCCTGCAGATGGAACCGACATGGCAGGTATTGCGACATGTACGACAGGCATATCCAGACAAACACTGTTAAACCAACATTACTGCACATGCAGTATAGCAGCACTTACAGTCTGTAGTCAGGTCAGGCACATCCCCCTCCTGTTTGTTGCCCTCTTTTCACAGTGTATGTTGTTAGAGGTAAATCCCTAATCCATCTGAGATGCTGTTTGCCAAACAACAGATCGAGTTCCTGCTCACAGTGACTGTAAAGGGCCAACACCACCATGTTGTTCCTAGGTATTGGAGTGTGTTTACATGCAATTCACTATGGGACTGTTACCACAGCCATTCCACATGCAATCAGCTAGGGGAGGGCTGCAATTTATGCAGAGCCAATCAGCTGATCATGAGCATCACTTAAAATACACATGCTGCTGCCTAAGTATAGCAGGTGTGGGTCTCCAATTCCACCAGTGAGGGAGTGGGGAAGGCAGACAGAGGCAAATACATGTCAGGGAGGGGTGGTAGAGTAAAACAGAAGCATGTTTGTGTCGCACACCTACCAGCACAGGGTGTCAAACCCCCGACAACTATGTAGTGCTATCACAGTTCGATGCAGTTATTGGCTGCATCACATGGGTTACCTGCTGTGGATCACTCAGAGCATATATGTGATGGTGAGTGACATCTGCAATAGAGATACAGTAGATATACAGTAGGTGACGTACACGTGCCTGTCTGCATGAACAGCTGCCAGCGTCAAAACAGGCACACTCACACAGGGATGCACACACACTGACACACTTGGCAAGGCCAGGATTGCAACTCATTACTAATGTGGATGTGGTCAGATGCACCATACAACACACACGCAAACACACAGGGTGCCAGTCCTGACATGCATGGGTGCATGTCTGCATGGGTGTGTGGTGGTCACCTGTGCCAGCAGACTGTACAAGGGTAGGAGATGGGTATACTTTGGCATCAGGCCACATGACAATGATCTGCATTGTGTCTCAGGCCTGTAGTTTCTGCATTTGCCCACACAGGTGGGTATTGCATCCCCCATCCAGTCACCTGCGTGACTATTGTGTGTGGCCAATGCTGTGCATCACTTGCCATGTATATGTTCCTCACTCCATGACATGGATGGTGTCTGGGATGTGCACACCTCCCACATGCATGTACAGTGACATGTGGAACTGTATCTGGGGTGTCTGGCCCATGTTGTGAACACAGATTGTCATCGGATGTGCCAGTCTTGCCCACCTGTGGCAGGAAATGGTAATGGGCAGCAGGTTTACCCTGCACCTACATTGATAGCATGCTAACAGCATTCCCTGATGTCAGTGTCATCTGTCCATACAGGGCATGTTATCAGGCATGGTATGTCCATTGGGAGTCACATGTGAAGGCACCACGGGTGGTGCAGGTGTCCATTTGGTTACATGGTGGAGGTGCACTGTCTGCATGTACATGCATATTTGAAGATGGGCAGGGTGACATGCCCTCTGTAGCCCACTGCTATCACTGCAGAGTTACTATCAGTGACCAGTATGCAGTATACTACCCACATATTGGCTGTTGCCTAGGCATGTGTATGTGCTCTGGGTCATAATGGGGTTGCTAACTGTGATTGGCTGGCCTTGATGTCACATGTCTGGGTATGGCTTTGCACCCCAGCCTCTCAGCTAATTTACATCTGTTATCCCTGTATGGTTGACATGGTGATATATAGTAGGGCCATCAAAAAAGAACTGAACAAACCCCCCTCCACACTGGCCACAGGTGTCACACACTCACAGCCACCTCTACACAGGATATGAGTTACACACACGCACACCTGTCATGTCTGGGAGTAGAATCCCTATCTAACTAGATTATTACATTTCAGCACTACACAGTTATAGCACACGCCATGGACATTACTGGAGTGCTTCTTCCCCAAAGGTGTATTTCACAATGTATGACATCAGCAGGGTTACCAAAGTAGGGCATTTCAACTGTACTGTGAGTGACTAGCCTAAAATGCATTGCTCCCTACACAGACAGTGAGACACACACAAAACACCACAATTGACGTGTGTGGGTATAGAATCCCTGACCAGGGTCTATATCACACTACAGTATGGAGCTGTTATAGGATGCATAGGATGTTATAGGAGTCCTTCCCCAAAGGTGTATTTCACAATGAATGACATCAGGAGGATTACCAAAGAAGGGCATTTCAACTGTACTGCAACTGACTAGCCTAAAATTCATTATTCCCTACACAGACAGTGAGACTCACACAAACCATCCACAACTGACATGTGCGGGTGTCCAACCCCTGGCCAAGGCCTATATCACACTACAGCATGGAGCAGTTATAGGTCGCACCACAGAAATTACTGATGAGCTGTTTCCTCAAAACTGTATTTCACAATAGATGACATCAGCAGGATTGCCACAGTAAGGCATTTGAAATATACTGCGAGTGAGTAGCCTGTAATGCATTGCTCCATACACACACTTGAAACACACACAAAATGTCCAGAACTGCCATGGGTGGGGATGGAACCCTATCACCGTTCTATATCCCACTACAGCAGTATGCAGGTACAGGACGTGCTACAGAGATTAGTGGGCTACACTCTTCCCAGAGGTGTATGTCTAGGTGAGTGAGCCTTGCCAAGGTTGAGTATATGAATTGTACAGAGTGTGAGTAGCCTAAAAAGCATTGCTCTCTACTCGTCAGACAAAACACACAGATTCACACACACAGTTGTCAGGTCTGAGGTTAGAACACCTACCTAATTACTTTATCACACTACAGCAGTATGCAGTCACAGGATGCACTAAAGAGATTACTGGGTGTGACTTTCCCAGAGGTGTTTTTCTAGGTGAGTGACATCAGCAGGCCTGCCAAAGTTGAGTATATGAATTGTACGGAGTGGGAGTAGCCTAAAAAGCATTGCTCTCTACTCAGTTAGACACACACACACACACACACACACACACACACACACACACACACACACACACACACACACACACACACACACACACACAGTTTGCCAGGTCTGGGGTTAGTACACCTACCTAGCTTCTTTATCACACTACTGCAGTATGTAGTTACAGGATGCACTAGGGAAATTATGGGGGTGTGACTTTCCCAGAGGTGTATTTCTAGGTGAGTGACATCAGCAGGCTTGCCAAAGTTGAGTATATGAATTGTACAGAGTGTGAGTAGCCTAAAAAGCATTGATCTCTGCTCAGTCAGACACACACACACACACACAAACACACAGTTGCCAGGTCTGGGGTCAGAACATCTACCTAACTATTTTATCACACTACAGCAGTATACAGTTACAGGACACACTACGGACATTACTGGGCTATGACTTTCCCAGAGGTGTATTTCTAGGTGAGTGACATCAGCAGCCCTGCCAAAGTTGAGTATATGAATTGTACGGAGTGTGAGTATCCTAATAAACATTGCTCTCTATACAGTCAGACACACACTCACACAGTTGCCAAGTCAGGGGTTTGAACTACTACCTAACTAGTTTATCACTACAGCAGTATGCAGTTATAGGACATGCCATGGATATTTCTGAGCTACAACCCCCACAAAGGTGTATTTCACATTGGATGACCTCAGCAGGCTTGTCATAATACTACTATGGGGTGAATGGTGTGTGCATGGGCCATAACCCATTCATGTAGGGGTTGACATGCCACATGCGGGCAAACATGGGGTCATATGTCACAGGTACATGTATACAGCCACTAGATGACTACTTCCTTGTACAATCATGTTGCACAGCTGGCACGAGCACCACATAGTCTGTCATGCTGACAGATGCTGATGGCTAATATCTGCAGTGAGTGACATCTGCACCTCATGTGTTTGTGGCTCTTTGGCTGTGTGCTGGGTGGGACAGTCCCGGATGGGTCCTTGTCATGGTGACCCTCTTCCACACATCTATGTCCTTCTACCTTTGGCTTATTATAGTGTGTTGTCCTTACATATATGTCTGTATTCCTATCCAGTGTGTGCAAGGCAGGAGTGTTGCATACTGACATGTGTCTGCACTAAGAACTGTGACTGCCAGATATGTCTGGTCCACTGGTGTTTGCAGACATGGCTTTCATGTGTTTAGACATGGCCTTCATGTGTTTGTGTGTGAGCATGCCCAGTATGGCCATCTGTATTGCATGTGTGGATCAAGTCCATGTTGTTTGTACTGCGGTGCTGACCTTAGTGTTGTACACCGACAGGTAGCATGCTGTGTCTGCAGGGTATCCATCGGTCATTTGGCATGTCCTGTTGCTACAATTCTGCATAGTTGGGGGGAGACACCTGACTGTTTCTACATTTCTACACAGGAGTGGGGGGGCACACCTGACTGTTACTATAAGTGTACGTAGGATGGGAGGCACACCTGACACTTCTACACATTTGCTAGGACTGCACTGGTATGTCAGGTACTCCATTTCAGTCTGCAGTCTTACCTATCATGCTAGTGGCATACCAGTGTACTACAGATCCTAGCTTTCACTGCCTATATATTAGTTTCTGACTTCCTAGTCTTCACATCTTACATCCAATTGCCTGGCCTGCTGTAGTCTGTGTAGGCCTGGGGGTGGGGGTTACACATAGGGCTCATTCAGAGGCCATAGTACAGCATTTGTTTGTGTTTGTCTACACCTATCCTGCTGGCTGTAACAGTTGTTGGGTATGTGCCCCCCTCCAACTGGCATGTGTGAGTCACTTACCTTGTGGGTGTCTCAGTATTGAGGGTGGTGCTGCAGGGCTGCCTATGTCGGATGCACAGAGTACACTTCCTATACATGGTTGAGCACAGGTAGTGTCATGTTTGGCATCCCTTTTACTGTATGAGCGAGTCGGAGATAGGTGATATTCCCTGGGTCTCTACTGTGTCAGTGCATGTGCTATGCGTTGCCTTTTGCCAAGGCCAGAGCATACTGGGCACGCCTCCTTCTGCCTACTGGGGCAGGCTCAGGTTGTTCCTCCTTCAAGTCACTCTGTGCCTGTGCAGGCCTTGGCAATGGTGGGGGGCTATGTAGCCCTGCCCCATGCTGTTCCTGCTGCAGCTGTTTCTGCAGGGTCATATTGTGTAGCATGGCACATACAAGGACAATTTGGGCACATGTAGTTGGTGAGTACTGCAAGGCTCCACCAGATGTGTCCAGACACCGGAACCATGACTTGAGCATCCCAAACACATGCTCTATTATGATTTGTGTTTGTGTGTGTGCCTCATTATGAAGTTCTTATTTGGGTGTGTGTGCATTTCTGATGGGTGTCATCAGCCATGGCTCCAGTGCATATCCAGCATCCTCCACTAGGTGACCCTGTGGGATGTCCCCATTGGCAAATCTGTGGTACAGCTGCATCAGATGCCAGATGTGGGAATCGTGGTAGCTTCCAGCACAGCCAGCACACACATTCATTATTATGCCCTGGGCATCGCACATGACCTGACAGTTGATGGAGGGGAAGCCCTTGGTGGTTTATGTAGACCCTACCCCCTCACCGGGTGGTGCTTTGATGCATATGTGCATGAAGTCTATTGCACCCACTATCTCAAGGTATTCTGTTATTTGATGGAAGAGATGCATATTGCTGGCTAATGCCTCATGTGTGATGGGGAAATATAAGTGCTCACCGACATGTGCTGACATGGCATCCAGGAACTGGTGGAGTACCCTGGATGCTGATGCCTGTGATATACCCATCATATCCCCAGCTGGCCTTTGGAAGGTACCTGTAGCTAGTATTCGTAGGCCTACACATACCTTGGTATCCATTGGGATCGGTTCCCCTCTGTTAGTTCTGTGTGAGGTGTGGCTGGCACAGCTCAACAATCTGCTGTAGGAGGTCCCTGTCCACCCTATAGCACTCAACTATCTCCAGCTCATGTAGCCCTTGGTAGGTTACACTGGGTCTGTACACTCTTCTATGTCTCCTCACTGTGGGTTGTTCAGCAACATTCATATCCTCACCACCCTCAGCCTCTTGCACATGCTGGTTTTTGATAGCAAATGCAGCCCCTAACATTATTTCTCTTGCTTTCATTTCCTAAAATTTCCCCATTTGTATATACCGGTGGTGCAGAGTTCTTGGGAATAACAAGGGGGAAAAGTGTTTGCATTGTTTATAGTGGTGTGCAGGGCTGGGCTGGTCTGCTGCCTGTGCTGATACATTTCACCTGTCATCTAAGCTAGTTCTCCTTGGTTACCTTCCTACTGCTGTTTTCCCCTCACATTGCCTTCCTGTTTATGCCCAGGGGTGCGCCATGTAAACAGAGTGCTCAAATGTGCACAGGGCTTCTATTTCCTGGTTTAACTTCTTTTTTCTTCCTGTTAAACCTGGTGCATGGCGCACACACCCACTTACACTTTGTAAAGAGTGCTAGGCAGGTTTAGACACACCCCTAGCTTAGCTGTGCTCAGCTAGGAGCAATCCAGAGCCATTGAACTCCAATCCGCTTACAGTATGTCCGACTCCCCCCCCATGATGTCACCTATATCCTAGTCTTGCACCCAGCTATTCATATCCTTACACTGATGGGACCTATCTCAGATGCTGGGGAAACTGGGATTCACTATTGTTTCCCTAATTTGCATAGGATTGCCTGCTAATGCATGGTTACATGTCCCACACTGAGCCTCCACCCTTGGCAACCACTACTCACTAGCCAGGTTGTCTTCTGCCTGCCATTGACTTGCATGGCAGAATACTGATTTTAGTTAGAATGCCCATTTTAAGTTTATTTTCTTATCCCCTCCCCGATCCCATTTGTGCACCGCTGCCCTATGGTTAAACAGCCGAGATCAGCGAAAAAAAAATTAAGTAAGTTGTTTTTTTTCATTTTTTTTTTATTGTTTGCAATTCCAATGGCCTTCTACATGGCCATTGGCATGCTTGCTCAGTGATATGCAGCCTTTATTTGGAGCTGTCATAGCTCCATTTTTGATTTTGCAAAAATGTACTCAGTTACTAACCGAGTACATTTCTACAGATTGCACTAGTCTTGCACTGACTATTGCAATCTTCCTGGATTGCAAATTCACCTCATTTGCATGGATTTCTCCTGCAAATGAGGTGATTTGCATACCAGGGCTTAGTCCATGCAGAATCAGTGCTGGAGCTCTCGTGCATGCCCCTGGATCACATGGCATACATATTGCCTGAGTGGGCTCCTGCACTCATCTTGCACACCGTGCAGGCTTTTGAGAATCCGGGGAAAACTCATTTAAATGATTTTTCACTTGATGAATATAAGGTGAAGTATTCAAAACATTCAAAATAAATTACTGAATAAATGAAATGTTTGAAATTGCAAAATATTGATAAAAAATACTCAAAATAATTATGAAAATTTATAAAACAATATCTGAATCATATAAAATGTTTGAAAAACAGAAAATGATATTTTTTTTGCAATATACTACTTTTTCACATTAACTAAAGCTATTCAAAGTGTCCGAAGTGTGCAAAGTGTTACCAGTGTTTGCAGTATTACAGTACAGTCTTTTCAAAGATTACAGTTATTTCAAAAAGACTGTTGTGCAGCTGAATATAATTACAAGTACCTGGGGTGCATTTGAAATTTACTTGGCATGATAGAGGGATTTTGCAGATGTGGTCTGCTTGTGCTTGATACTAATATTGCTGAAAACTGGAGAGTGTTTGAGCAAGAATATGATATTTTCATATAGGCTGCTTTTTCTGATAAAGATGCACATGCAAAAGGATTTATTTTTCTCAGTTTAGCTGGTTCAGAAGGCACTGAGAGAGAACATTCATTTGTATATGCACCTGCTGTATATGCAGAAGAGGGAGAAGACCACCATATTATGGTACAGTCTGAAATGCGGGAAGACTCTGAGTGCTTAAAATGTAAATTTTGAGAAATGTTCGACCCTCAAACAAATACTACAATGGAAAGGCATATATTTTACACAAAAGATCAAAAGCCTGGTGAAACTTTTGCAGCATATATAACTGACTTGAGAAACAAGACAAAAACATGCAGATTTGGTGATCTGAGGGATGAGTTGATAAAAAACAGGCTTGTGTGTGGTGTTAATAATGATGCAGTGAGAAAGATTTTGCTTTGAGTCAGTGATTTAACTTTAAGCAAAACCATAGAGATTCGTCAGATATATGAGCTTACAGAAAAGCACACGAATATGCTTATGAATGAGAAGACCACACTTGCAGCATCTTCCAGTACGAATGTTGATAGTATGCAGCATGAGGTTAAGAGATACAGGCCAAAGGGTGTGGCTACCACAATGAAACCCAGGGCGCACACAGAAAAACCAAGGGATGATTTAACAAAACATACAGTAAACCTCATAGTTAACTGTCATAATTGTGGAGGCAGTCATGAACCTTAACAAGAAAAGTGCTTAGCTTTTGGTCAGCAATGCCACAGATGTAAAAAGTGGAATAATTTCAGAAAGCTTTGTAAATCTAAACAGGCACATTCTTTTTATTAAGAGAGAACATTCAAAGAAGCAAGCTGAACAAATAGAAAGCTGCGATCATACTTTTTATGCTGATGGTGTCTGCCTCTGTGCTTGACGAAGCGGTTAATGCACTAGATTTGTTGACAAAGAGCAAAGTATTTTGTACAGTAGTGATCAATGGGAGACCTGTAGGGCTCAAAGTTGATACTGGTTCAAAGTGCAATGTTATGTCAACAGAAATGTTTGCTAAAGTAAAAGCTGGTGAAAAACTTCATTTGGAAGTGTGCAAAGATTGTTGCTTATGGTGGTGAAGAGATTCAAACTGAAGGCTCAGTAAGTAGTGTTTCATGCTATTCTGCTGGGAACAGCCATGACCTGTAGTTTTACGTAGTCAAAACATGTGCTGTTATTGTTAAACCTCAGAAATAGTTTAAAAATGGGACTGATTTCACTTAATAATGAAGTCCACCATATAAGCATGAATAACAATGAAGGTTTCACACAGAATATTTTTTCTGAATATGCTATTTTCAAAAATGAGCTTGGCAAACTCCCAGTTTTGTACTCCATGAAGTTAGACCAGGAGGTAAGCCCAGTTGTCAGACCAGCATGGAAAGTTCCAGTAGCAATGCAAAGCAAAGTAAAAGCAGAGCTAGACAGAATGGTACATTTAGGAGTAATTTGTCCAATAGAAGAGCCAACTGAATGGATATCCTCCATGGTAGTAGCCCAAAAAAAAGCTCAGATGAAACTCGAATATGTATTGATCCAAGAGATTTGAACAAAGCACTTAAATGACCTCATCATCTGATGTGTACAGTTGAAGATGTTGCTGCTCTCATGCCAAATGCCACTATTTTTCCTGTCTTAGATGCAAAAAGTTAATTTTGGAAAATTTTGCTTGATCAAAATTCTTCCTTGCTAACCACTTTCAGTACACCATTTGGGAGGTACATATTTTTGAGAATGCCATTTGGAGTAAATTCTACCAGTGAAGTCTTTCAACGTGCAATGGAAAATTTTTTTCTGATTATTCATGTACTGTTATAGTAGATGATACTCTTGTAGGAGGCAATGGTGAAGTCAAACATGATAGAAACTTCAAGAAAGTTCTGGATCATGGTCATGAAGTGAATCTTAAACTGAATCCTCAGAAATGTCAATTCAGGCTGAAAGAAGTTACTTATTTGGGCCATTTATTTACCAGTTCATGCTTACAACCAAATCTGTCCAAGCAAGCTGCAATTCTTGAGATGCCAGCTCCAGACAATGCCACATCTTTACAATGTTTTCTTAGCATGGTCAATTATTTAGGCAAGTTCATTCGAGATTTAAGTGAGCTTTCACCACTGCTACAAGAACTGATACACAAAAATGTAACTTGGCCCAGGTTGGAACAACACCAAAGAGCATTTGATGTCCTGAAACAAAAAATTGCCAGTCCTCCCACTTTGAGATATTATGATGTTCACAAACCTGTAACTCTTTCCTGTAATGCTTTAAAATATGGTCTTGGTGCAGTAATTCTTCAAGAGGGTAGACCAGTAGCTATGCATCTAGAACTCTAACTCAAACTGAGATGCAGTATGCGCAAATTGAAAAAGAGCTTTTGGCTATAGTATTTCCATGTTCGAAGTTCAGTAATTATATTTATGGTCAACCTATCCAAACACAGACTGATCACCGACCTCTAGTTATAATTTTGAAAAAAAAAACAATGCACGCAGCTCCAGCTAGATTACAATGCATGATGTTAAAATTCCAAAGGTACAATTTCAATATGATTTACACAAAAGACAAACTTCTTTATCTTGCTGATTGTCTATCCAGATTGACTAGACAAACCACTGGCCAACATGACAATGACAAAGCTGATTTTGAAGTCATGGAAGTGAGAAATTTTTCATCCACACGTCTTGATGAGCTTAGAAATCACATTGGTTCAGATCCAATTCTCCAGAAGCTGAACCATTTTATCAGTCAAGGATGGCCAGCAAAACAGTCTTGTTTCGATTGCACTAGATGTGCAGCAATATTTTCCTTATAGAGATGAGATTTTGATGGAAAATGATATCATCATGAATGGTCCAAAAGTGGTAATTCCAAAATCTTTGCAACAAGATTATATTAAAATCTTGCACTGAGGTCACCCGTAAACTGATTCTACCAAAAGAAGGACAAGAGGACTAGTATTTTGTCCTTCTATGTCAAAAGATATTGAGAAGGAAATCTCAACCTGTTCAATCTGTAACTACTAAACCACACAAATAAAAAGAACCACTTCAGCTAAACCAGATTCCTGAACTACCTTGGCCAACAGTAGCCACAGTTATTTTTGAATGGAATGCTCAACATTATTTGGTATTAGTAGACTTTTATTCAAATAGTTTAGAGATTGACCTACTTCCTAACCTAACTTCCAGTACTGTCATTACAAAATTGAAGAGACATTTTTCTGTCCATAGTAGTCTGCACAAAGTCATTTCTGACAATGGTGTACAGTTTATAAGTCAACAGATCAAAAGGTTTGCTGAGACATGGGACTTTGTTCATGTTACTAGTAGTCATGGTAGTAGTACTGAGTATCCACAGTGGCTTGACTGAATGTGCAGTTCAAAGTGTGAAACAGTTGTTGCAGAAATCCAGAAGAGGCAATACTGATATTTTTCTCAGTTTGTTTAATTCCAGAAACATTCCTTGAGACAATTTACTTGATTCACAAACCAAACCAGAACTACACTACCAGTCATTAAGAATTTGTTGATTCCAAGTGTTAAAAACAACAAAGCAGTAAAAGTTCAACTCATGAAAAAGCATTTGTCACAGAAATTCCATTATGGCAAAACCAGCAAACCTCTCAATCAATTAAAAGCAGGAGAGATAGTGAGGCTGGAGACAGCAAAAGTTTTGATTGAGTAAGACTTGTGAAACATCTATGTGAGGAACTGAGATCATACATCATTGAGTCACAAGGAATGGATTTTAGGGGAAATCAGAAACATTTATTGCCAGAGTCTGAGCTAGTGTTACAGCATCTTGTTTGTAATGGAGAATCTAATTTTCAGAATATGCTGTCAAATGTTCCTGTTCCTGAGAACAATTCATCTTCTGTTCCTGTTCCTGAAAGTATCCCTGAAGTTCCTAATGACAAGTATTGCCATTCTCCTGCCACTGGCTCTGTACTACAATGACTTGCAGTTCCTATTATCTTCAGCATTTGTCCTTTAACACCAGCCAGCCAACGTATCTAGTCCAACTAGCAGGAAGTATTGTTTTTTTTTGTCCAGTGGCACTACCTGACCAAACCAGCAGGTCATGCTGTATTGAGCTGGCTGCAGTACCTAGACACACAAGCAGGTAGCACTAGGGTTGCCACCTTTTCATATGGCCATAGTGGGACATTTTCGGGACACACATCAGATTTTACAGGCTGACACAAACCCACGGCCAGTACAAGGGATAGAACTTTCCTTTCTTGACTAAATATAAGCTTATTCTTGTAGCAGTTTAGTTGCTTATCCTGTTTCTTGTAACATGTAGGTATTTTAGATACAGAAAGAACTATTGTATGCAACTATTACATTGCATATGGGACATAATTATGTCCTACAATCTCAGGACATTTGCCCCGTTTAATATATTTGGTCAGGACACAACCAACCAAAGAGGGACTGTCCCTCGCTAAGTGGGACAGGTGGTAACCCTAGGTAGCACAGTACTTTGGCCAACTGCATGACTTATTACCAACAGCTGGTGGTGCTGTACTTAAACCATGTGATTGCCATTCACCAGCATGAATTTTTGAGCTCTTGTAGCAGTAGCAGAAGGTTGTTCTAGCTACAGATGACACTATATTGCAGGCCTCTAAAGTATCTAGTCCCTCCAGCAGGTGGTGCTGCATCCCATGGTCCTGCAAAACCTAGTCCCCAACAGGTGACACTCTTTTGGTGGCACATGATTGCTAAATTGCAGATGGTTGAAGTACCTAGTCCGACTACATGGTGGCAGTGTACTGCATCACCCTGCAGTACCTGCCTACCATTAGGTGGTGCTGTACCTATTCCCACCAGCTGGTTATGCTTTATAGTAGTTGGCTGTACTGCCAAGTCCAGCCAGCAGCTGGTGGTGTATGGAAGACCAGCGCAGAACCTAAACCAACCAGCTGGTGGCTCTGTACTGCATCCCATTACAGTGCCTAACCCAGCAATCCACCAACTGGTGATGTACTGCACTAAGGCAATCAGCAAGAAGCACTGTACTGAAATTTCCTGCATTATGCAGTCCCTACAACAAGTGGCAATGTAGTATAGCCAGCAGCAGTGTTCAATCTCATTAGTAGGTGGTGCTGGATTGCAGGTGCCTGCAATACCTAGTCACACCTAAAGGTGCCACTGTACTGCAGGTGTCTGCAGTACCTAGACTGACTAGCAAGTGGCATTATACAGCAGTTGCAGTACCTAGTCACACCAGTAGGTGAAGCCATACTGATGGTGCCTGCACCACCTAGTTCCATCAGCAGGAAGCATTTTATTGGAGCTGGCTGCAGCACAGAGGTCAAGCAACAAGTAATGCTATACAGATAATGCAGCACCTAGTCCTACAAGACAGTTATATTTAACTGTAGAATGCAGATGGTGCTGTGCTGGAGCTGGACGTAGTGCACAGTCCCCATAGCAAGAGATGTTAGGCTGCTATGGGCTGCAGTGCCAAGTCCCACCAGCTGGTGGTGCTTCCACTGCAGCTGCAGTACTTAGTACCACTAGGGTGGGGTACTATATTTCATGTGTTGGCAGCTCATATTCCTAAAAGCAGTGTCGCTATACTGCAGCTGCCTGTAATTCTTATTCCCACTAGTGGGTGTCACTATACTGCAGGCATCTGCTGTACCTTGTCTCATCAACAGGTGATGCTGTACTGTAACCAGTACCAATTCCAACAAGCATGTGGCACTTAGTACTGGCTAGAGTACATCCAGTACATAGTCCAACATGCAGATGGCAATGTACCAGTCCAACTAGCTGGAGACACTGTACTACAATCAGCTATAGTACCCCATCCTACCAACTGCTGACACTGCACTAGAACTACAGTACCTACTCCCACCAGTAGGTGATGCTGTACTTCAGGTGCCTGTAGTACCACTCCTCACTAGCAGAAGGCACTACAGCAAAACTGGAATGTCTACTGCCTCCAGCAGGTGGCAGTGTACTGCAGGTTGTCTACGTACTGAGTCCATCCAGCAGGTGGTCCTGCATTCCAGTTAGCTTCAGTATCCAGTTTCAACAGTAGAGGGTGTTTCACTGCAATTAGTTAAAGTATCCGGTCCCATGTCAGGTGGTGCTGCACTGCAGCTATATTCCTAGTTCCACCAGTAGGTTGCACTGTACTACACCTGTTTGCATTGCCTAGTCCTACCAGAAGGTCATACTAGACAGCAGATCCCTGCATTTCCTAGTTCCACCAGCAAATGGCACTGTACTGCATGTGCATGGACTATCTAGTCCCAGAAGCAGGCACGTAGAGGTCCTACTCCCTCCAGCAGGTGGGGCTGCAGTGAGACTGCAATACCTAGACTCACCTAAAGAGGTAGTTGTGCAGCAGACTGCACTAATTAGTCTCACCAACAGATAGCACTGCACTGCAGGAGAACAGTCAGAAACAGCAGTCAGAACACATAATAACAGATAGCCACGAATGCAATAAACCCACAACTGTCACAAAGCAAAACAAACAAGTCATCCACAATTATCATATGCCATGTGTCACATTCACACAACTTTCACACAGCAGCTAAACACAAGTCACACACAACATTCAGGCAACAGTCAGAAATAACAGTGAGATGCATCAGTCACATTAAGTCCAACACAAAAGACACGCAATGCTCTTATTCCATTACAAACTTCAATCATGCAATACACTCTATTAGCAAACTCTAAAGGAAAGGAGTTACAAATAGTGTTGACATGCTACAGTCAGTCACACTCACAACAGCAGTGCAGTTATACATACTAGACTCGTATGGATAACAGTCATGTATATCAGTCATACAACAGTCACTCAGCAGTGTCACAACAGTCAAACATGGGTTACATACAAAACTTATGCACATGATACTCACACACAGCACGTGCAGACATAGTTGATCATAGTCAGACGTAACACCAACATACAATTCTCATAAACCACAGTCACAGCAGACACACACATGCACACTCATAGCAGTGCTGCAGCAGAGAGACAGAGCAGTCAGACCACTAGCACACAATTCAGACATAGTCACACATACAACAGTCGGAGACAGTTTCAAACCATCACTTACATAATGTTCACCTGTAATGGTCATATTCAGCAGTTACAAGACAACCATAACACAGCCACACACCGTTCAGAACAGTCACATACACAGCGTTCCACACAGCACTCATACCACAAACACACAACAGGCACATACACAATAATTACACCAATAATCACACAACACTCATGCAGCAATCAAACAGAACAGTCACACAGCAGCCAATAGCAGAAACAGAAAAACTTTGAAGGTATACAGATACATATAAAGGAAAAGTGCAAAAAACAAAAAACAAAAAAAAAACAATTTACTGATGACCCAGAAAAAATTTAAAGTGAATTGGGAAACAAATTAAAAGGAAAAGAAACACCACCAAAAACAAGAAATAAGTATGACCGGAGAGTGTTTATAAAGACCCCATTGAATATAACAAAATACTCAATGGATAAAAGGAACCAGAACTAGCTATAATTTAGGTAATATGAAATGGGATGAAGTGACAGCTACAGAAAATGAGACAAAATAAAGAAAAGCTCCTGCCTAGAAAACGCCAAGCCCAGATGCAGTACTTAACTTCTGGCTAAAGGCATTAACATCTTTATGAAAAGATTTAGTCCTGAGTAAGTATTACCCCATATGCATATGCTGAACCGAGACCAACCCAGTTACAATAGGAAAAACACAATTCCTCCTTAACATCGAATCTGTAAGCCACCTTAAGAACTATAGACCAATAACATGCCTTCTGACAATACACACATAATATACTGCAATTGATGTAGACAAAGTTTATAGCTATTCAGAAAAAAAAAATCAAATATGGCAATAGAACAAAAAAGGTAAAAAAAAGAAAGCCATGTGGAACAAAGGTTCATTTATTGGTAAACAAAGCTATAATACAGTGTTGTAAAATGGGGAAGTATCTAAATATAAATAAAAACAAGGGTCTCAACAGAAAGTGCAAAGTCCAATTTAATGAAGTGCTGAATGTATCAATCTAAACAACATGTTCCAGCAACGGGGTTACCCTGAGGATGTGATTCAAGTTTTAATTATGGAAGTTACTTACAAAAGAAATACAGGTCAGATAGAACCACTACTTAATAAAAGTTTCTTACCAGACACTATGAGCAGTGGTGTTAACAATAGAGAACCAACTGGTAATGATTCTCCCTTTCTCGAACACCCACACAGTACAAGATCTAAGGTAGATTTTAGAATGAGTTTCATTACTACATTTAACAACAATAGTGAGACAATCTGGTTTATTCTATATAAAAACTGGGAATTTATTACACTCGATATGACTTTGGCTATAGGCCAAGCCCAGTTTACCAACATAGTATTCAGAAAAGGAGCTAATCTTAAAAGTTTAGTTGAAAGAAATAGGAATTTGTCATTTAACAAAACTGTGGGAATGACCACGTGTGGGTGTTGTAAAATGTGTAAACACATGGAGCTAGGGGAAACCTTTTGTTTAAACAAAAGGAAATATAGACTGAGAAGTAAATTCCATTGTAATTCTAAATTTGTAGTCTACTTGGCGAAGCGTAAGTTGTGTCCAGCATTTTATGTTGGAAAAACTGAACTTAGACTACGAGATAGAGTCTACGAACACACATATGCCATTGAGAGACAGAAGTTGGAAAATCCCTTAGCAAGGCATAGTAAGGCCAATGAGAACCATACTTTTTGTTTTAAAGTAATAGACCAAGTGCTGATAAACACTAGGGGAGGTCCAACGAATTGGTTATTGGACGAAAGCGAACTAGTTTGGCAAATTCGACTCAATGCCTTGTCAATTCCAGGCTTCAATGAGTCATGTAACATTGTTTGCCTCCTAAAACTTAGGAGCCTAGCTAGGTAGAACTGAGTGAAAGATTCATGCTCTTGAAGAGAAGAATAACTAATAAGACACTTGATACGTATAGAACTTAACCAGGTACGGGCAATGCCTACAAGTACTGACTTAGACAGTCGGTTAATTGAGTAATTGTATTAGGGCCAGTATGCTATAGAGTAATGATAAAGCTAAAAAGGTAGTGTACTACAAGCTAAGCACTAGAAGTACTTGTTGTTGAAGACACGTTATTGGACTGTTACATACGTTTGAGCGACTTCGATCGCAAATTTTATTTTCATGATATAAGCCTATTGAGGTGATTACATGTAATAATGCTTTTTAATGCCTTATGTGTAAAATGGATTATTCTATTGTATTTCTTGTACGGAAAACACTTTTTTTAAAAAAAGTATTTCATTGTTATAATGTTAGGATGGGATGTGAGGGTCTATACATTGGTGACTAGGAAAATGTGCTGCTTTAACCGCTGTAATTAGTGTAGCAGTAAATAGATTGGGATGACTGATTTAACTATTCAATATTTATGATTTGTAATGACGAATTCGATCAGCTGACTATTTGCCATGAGATTTTTTATTTAAATTTGTAAGTAGTTTGTTTTTATGTAATCTGAAGAAGTTGCCATACTAGCGGTAACGAAAAGCGCTTCATTAAATTGTATACAGACTTTGCACTTTCTGTTGAGACCCTTGTTTTTATTTTTATTGAGTTTCTTATCCCTAGTTTGTTTTGAAGTATCTAAATATGACATGGATAGTTTACAAAAAAAGCATTTGAAAGCATTCCTTATTCAAAGATAATGGAATGTGAGAGATGTAAGAAACGCCCTACATTAATCAGTTATATTGAACTGAGTATGAAACAGTGGCAAACCACTTTGCAGCTGAGCTATGACAAAGAGCAAATTATTATCCCAGGGATAAAAATTCAAAAGGGGATATTTTGTTGTGATTCTTTGTCACTGATGCTTTATCTTGCTCTTAACTCATTTAACTGTTTACTTAGCAGATTATGATGTGGTTACAGTTTAACTCCCAGAAACCAGCCTTGTTCAAAGACATCTCATCTAATTTTTGTGACTGACTTAAATTATACAGCTCATCAAAGATTTGAAAACACAACTACAAATGGTTAAAACATTCTCAAATGATACAAGAATGAAATCTGGTCTTGATAGATGTGCAAAAGTAATATTTCAAAATGGACAGTTACAGCACCAATCAACCTGGGACAAGAATGTAATATAAAAGAACTTGAGAAGGATGGAATAAATAAATATTTGGGAATAGATGAAGGGTCAGCAATAAAACATAAACAATGAGATTAAAGCTTAGTAAGGAATATTGCAGAAGACTAAAGCAAATATCGAAAACTTAGGAATAAACTCCAAGTTATAAATCAGTTTGTTCTTCCTGTTCACCCCAAAACATATTGAATCAGTTGGACACAAAAACAAGAAAAATGCTTCATGCTTTTCAAATGATATATAAAAATCAGTGTATATCAATATTATATATTCTTCACTCTTAACGAGGTATGGGCCTCCTCATAATTGACTACATGTATAGCTCTGCAATCATGGGACTGCAGACATATCTGCTGACCTCATCAGATCTGGATATACTGAAAGGTTTAAAACATGTGGAGCGGATGTCTAAGATGACATCTATGTTTAGTTTAGCTGAAGCAGTTCAGAATAAAGTGGGAAAGGAAATGAAAACAGAAGTTGGCAAAAATCAGGCAGCAACGTAATGTTACAAAAATGAAGAATATAAAAAAGGATAAGATGAGAAGAAATAAATTGGAGTCCACAAATATATTAGCAAGTATAGAGGTATCCAGGAACAAACTGATGTTGACCAAGACTGGGCACAAGATTGGTTGAGGAGAGCAGAACTTAAACCAAATATATAAAATGCTAAAAAAATAGCACCCCAGGACAGTCGACTATGTACACATTGAGAATCTTTTGAAAATGTGGGGAAAACCAGAAAAATGCATGTTCTGTAAAACATAACTAGAAACATGCACATCTTGTTGCTGGGTATAATACATTCATGGTAGTGGGCCTATATACTGAAAAGCACAATAATGTGGCAGGACTGCTGCATTAGGGATTGTGTAAACATTACAACATAGACATAGCTGACAAATACTGGAAACATGAACCACAAAGCATTATAGAGAATTATGATGGTTATATCGCATGAGATCACACATTACCAACAGTTCAAAATAGATGCAAGAAAAACAGATATAGTAGTCCATGAAAAAAAAAAAAAGACAGAAGTAGTATTGATCATTGAAACTGCTGCACCCAATGATTACATTGTCTTGCATTCAGAAACACACAGTCCTAAAATACTAGGATTTCCATGTAGAAATTAGAGTAATGTAGAAGAAAGATATTCAAACGTAGTGGGAGCAACAGGTTTAATAAGGAATTTACAATCATACAAAATATGCCACAAATATGTATAACTCTGTATGAGCTACAGAAGGAGGCAAATCTGGGTCCAGAGCTGAGAAAACTACTCTTAGTTAACATGAGAGATTAAAACAATACTAATTTCTTAAACTCTAATCATACCCTGACTTTGAAATGGGGTCCATTCCTATCATTGTATTAGAAATCCAAAACATTTGGAGAAATGAAATTAACCATAATAATAGTTACATGGTCACATACAAAAGTCACATAAACAACAAACATTAGTCATAAAATCAGTCATCAGAAAAAACACTCATCCACAACAGTCACAGAACAGTCAAACACGACTGTCAAAAAGTCACACATAACACACATGTAACAGTCAAACAGTAAATTCCCAGACAAAAACGCATAAAATAATCAACAAATACAACATTTATACACAAAACATACAACCACAACAGTCTCACACACAGTACAAGTATACAACTGCATAAAACACCCAAGAAACAGTCACACAAGGAAGTTTCAGAGACATCACAACTGCAATAAGCACAACAGTCATTCCAAAGTCATACTCATCAGACAACCAGCTTTATCCATCTGAAAGAAGACAGTCATATACACTACTCACATACAGCAGATCACAGACATCATTCACACCTAAGCCATGCAGACAAGGGTCACAAAAAAGTCACATGTGCAATAGTCACAAAACAAACATAGCAGCCAGACACAACAGTCATATACTGGCAAGAGTTAAAAGCACAACAGCCAAACAAAAGCACAACAGGCACAGACAGTAGCCAAGAAAAAGCCATACAACAGACACTGGAGTCACACATGCAAAATTGAGAGACAACAGCCACAAATCAAGCACAACAGTTACACACCCATAATAGTCACACACAGACACACCCCAACAGTTATGCACAACAGTCGCAAAACATTTACAAATAGCAGTACATACAACAGATACAAGAGACACAAATAAGATTTAGACAGTTGCTCACTCAACAAACATAACTATCAGATGCAAGAACCACAATCCCACAATAGCCACACAACACACACACTCATACTCCCTCTGTCTCACACAGACAGGCAGAGACACACACGCATACACACACACACACACACACACACACACACACACACACACACACACACACATATATGCACATACACCAACTGCACATTCAAAATAGACAGAATCATCATGCAGCAGCAATACAACAGTAATAATCATATGAAGTTACAAAAGTCACATGAAAAAGTCAAGCACAACAATCTTCGCACCAGCTGAACAAAACAGTCATGCAACAGTCACACACAACAGTCATATACAATATTCACATAATCACACAAAAAGTTACACAACACAGTGACACACACAATGCTCAAACACACAACAGCCACAGACAAGGCACTCAGATAAAACTCAAAAATAGTAGTAATACATATAACAGACACACAAATGTGAAACACACCAACACCAATCACAGACATAACAGCCACACAACAATCATGCACACAGAGTCATGAAAAAGTAAGACACCATAGTCACTAACAACAATCACAACAGTCACACCAGTGCACCCAACAGCCACACATTCAACATTCAAGTGCAGAACAGTCACAAACAAAGCAACAGTCAGATATAATGCTGTATCTGACAGTCTCACACTGAAAAGAGTCACACAGAGCGTTCACAATATAGTCACACCAATAGTCAGATATAAAACAGTCAGCCAAAAAGTTGCATGAAACAGTTGGTTGTAATGCAGTCACACATAAAATACTCATGCAACAGTTGGACAAATCAGTCACGACAGTCATGCAATCAAACACAAAAGTCACACACAGGCAGTCAGACACAACAGTCTTATACCTCTAGATATACAATATCCAAACACAATACAATATCATTCCGGGGATCATGTCAGTCACCCTGATAGACAGGGGATCAGGGAAGTAAATACTGTGGGAAGAAATAGCCAGGGAATTGTTATGGCTAGGCTTGTATAGGCCCTAGGGCCAATAGCCCAGTACCAAACTATCAACTTATGAACCTTTGAACAATGGTCATAAGCACAGCAGCCACGCAAAGCTGTCTCTAACATAACCATCATGCAGCAGTCAGATAGAACAGTCAGCTATACCAAGTAGAGCAGCCACACAGTAGCACATAGTCACAAAGACAAAAAAAATATAACTCTTACAAAACAAAGACAATAGTGAGACTAGTCATCGACAACCATTACAAGCACATAAGTGTGACAAACCCACAGTCATACAACAGTCACTTCAGCAGTAAGATGCAATAGTCACAATAAGCAATGGCTAAAGGCTATAGAGAACAGTCATCCAGAACAATATTGCACCTTGGGAAACAACATTCACATGCAACAAGCATACACATGACTCCCACAGACAAATGTGACCTACAGCAGTGACAGTCACATAAGGCAGTCACGTAGACAAGACTCACACAGACAACGATCATAAACAGTCATGCTCACAGCATTATCTCAGCTGTTAGACAAAAAAGCCATCCAGAAGAGTCCCATATAATCATGCACACAACTATCATTCACAACAGTCACACATAGAAACAATAGTCACTTAAAATATACAAAGTCATACAGTTTCACTCACAACAGCTACACATCAGAAACACAGCAGTCATGTTTCAGTAAGTTACAGCAGTCACAACATTAATTCACAATTCAGAAATAGTGACACATACAACAGGCAGACACATCAATCTCATACCATTAGTCAAACATCAATTCCGTGTAGCAGTTATACACAACAAATGCATAAGCAACAGTAACACACAAATAGTCACACATCTGGTCTGTAATAGTCAGATACAACATTCATACTACAGACATATAAGAGTCACTTTCAACTGTGACATAAAGCAGGTAATTTCACAAAAAGTCAAACTCAGCTCTATCCAGTCTCACTATAGTCACACAAAATGTGCAAATAACAGTCAGACACCAATCACACATACAGCAGTCACACACAATAGACACATAGATCATTCACATAGCAGTCTCTCATACCATTAGATACACGACAGTCACACACTACATTTACAGAGACAACATTCACACAGGCAGCAAGCATACCCAACAGTTGACACAATGCTATGCAGAACAGTAAATACAACAGTCACATAGACAATAGTTAGAAACAAAACAGTGGCACAGCAAATGCAGCAAACATAACATTTGTATACAACAGTTACAAACATACAGCAGTCCACACAGTCCATTTACACAGAATGATATGCACAAGTATACATTGAATAGTCAAGCACAGTCACACATTTCCATATAGTCACCAATACAAAAGAGCCACAGCAGTCACAAAGCAAGCACAATCATCAGACAAATCACCCACATTAGTCACATACCCACTAGTCACCTATCAATGAGTCATGCATCAATCATTCACAACAGTCACACAGCAGTCAGACAATAGCCACACACATAAGGTTCACACAGACAAAAATCAAACACAGCAGTGACACTTCCCCACTCATGGCAGTCACGCACACACAAGCCTAACAGAGACAACAGTCACACACAACAGTCAAATTCACAATAGCCATCTAGCAATCAGACATAACAGTCATATACAGGAGTCCCAGATAATAGGCACACTACAACCACACACAACAGCCATACACAACAGTCACACACATAGCAATCAGACACAGCACTTTCCAGACAGCATTCACTCACACTAGGCAAAACACCAACATTCACAGAAAATAATCATATATACAACATTCACATACAATGAACACACATACAGTTATATGCATTAGTCTCTCACAGCAGTCATTCAATAATCAGACAGAGAAGTCACACAAAAAACATAAAGGTCTCACATTGAACAGACACAATAGCCTCCCACCATCAGATATACAACAGCTGAATGCAATAGTCATACAAAATAATCACTCAGACTGCTGTCATGTATCAGTCAAAAAAGACATGTAACAGTTATAACAGAAACACAACAGATATGCACAGCACTGTTACAGACAATAGTTACACATATGTGCTCTATACAAGTCACAACTGCAGTCAGACAAAACACACACAACAGTCATAATTACTGCAGTCTTACACAACAGGCATAACCACAACAGCCACTACCAACAGTCGTACGTTCATTGATAAGTACTATGCAATTGTTCTGCAGACTATTTCAATCCTAGCCAAAAAAAAATAAATTTTCCCTCTAGCTCCAAGAAGGGCAAGACAAGATAGACTAGAATAGACTTTGAGGTCACCCTTCCAATTATCTAGGATACTTTGAAAGTGGTAATGTGCTAGACGCACATTCATAGCAGTTATTCAGTCACAGAAAACAATCATAAATACAACAAACTCAACAACCTCATACTATCAGATATACAACATACACACATTAATTTACAAGGCAAGCACTCACACTGATTACAGTCACACTCACCAGTAGTTGCACACAACTGAAGACAGAACAGTAAAAAAGGACATTGATGTAAAACAAAATAAAACAAAAACGTGCTTTTCCACTCCAGATGAAGCTCAGTATGTATATATATATATATATATATATATATATATATATATATGTGTGTGTGTGTGTGTGTGTGTGTGTGTGTTATATATATATATATGTGTGTGTGTGTGTGTGTGTGTGTGTGTGTGTGTGTGTGTGTGTGTGTGTGTGTGTATTTATTTTATTTATTTGCAGTTGGTTTACCAGGATAGTCCATTGGGCCAAGATGAACCCATTTTCAATGGAGTCCCGGGGAGAAAAGCTCCAAAAACAAGCAAGGTTACAATAAGGTTTTAGGTTACAATTATTACAAATGTTACAGACTAGAGCAAAAAACATTACAAATAGTACAGACTAGTGAAAAACATTACAAATGCTACAGACTAGTAAAAAAGGAACATTACAGTATAAATACTGAGAAGCCATTAAATCTTAAGGAAGCTTGCACTTAAGAGGTACAATCTAATACATTCTTTGTAACTAGCTTAGTATGTACAAAGAAAGGATGTATGAGTTAGGAGAGAAAGTAAAATGGAAATTGCCAGTGTAAAGAGGGGGAGAGAAAAGTAAAATGGAAATTGCCAGTGTAAATTATGTGGGGTGGGAGCAGGAGCATTCCCACTGGGATATTAGATGTGACTGAAGAGATTTTTTGAATAGAAAGTGGTTAGAGGTGGTACGAATGGATGGTGGTAGGGAGTTCCAGAGACGTGCTAGACCATAGGATAGGAGATTTTTACCTGGGGGACGAGTTGGTTTATACAATTCTATTGGGTTTTGGTTGTTAGATCTTAGTAATCTGTCAGGTAGGCGCATTTTAAAGCAAAGGAAAGGGAGAGACAGAGGGAGGGGTTGAAAATGAGCTTGTGTGCAAGAGTAAGTTGAGTGTAGGTGAAATGATTGGATAGTTCTAGCCATTTTAGTTTGTGGAGAGAAGAACAGGGGTGGGTGGAGGACTTATGGCTGGTAGTGAACTTGGCAATTTTGTTGTAGCAAGAGGAAAGTTGTGTTTTAAGGGAAGATTGTAGGCTAGTTAGGAGTGGGGCTGCATAGAGGAGGGAAGGGATAAGAAATGTGGTAAAGAGAGTGATTTTAGTGGAGGGTGTGAGATAACAATTTTGTCGGTAGAGCATGCCAAGTTTTTGGTGGGTTTTTTTTATATTTAGTTGAAGGTGGGGATTGAATTTAAGCTGACTGTCAATTTGGACCCCTAGTAATTTGGCCTCTGACACCAATTCCAGAGATGTGTTGTTATGGCTCTATATAAATATATATATATATATATATATATATATATATATATATATATATATATATATATATATATATATATATACATACATATATATATGTATATATATATATATATATATATATATATATATATAAATATAACATATATATGTACATATATATATATATATATATATATATATATATGGGTCTACTTTCATAGACCGAACGCATTTAATCGCTGACACACATGTTCCCGACCCCAAACAACCGAAAACACACCACACCAACAACTCAACATACCAAACACCATAACACCGACACAAAACGCCAAGTACACATTGCACACAACAACATATCCACTAACCTTAACCTAAACCCAAACCCTAACGTCCGACACTACCGCACACTTACCCAACCCGCACCCTAACCCTAACTCACTTAACACACCCCTACACCTCAACACCGTCACTATCGCACACTCACCCTACCTGCACCCTAACCCTAACTCACTTAACCCACCCCTAAACCTCAACACAGTCACTACCGCACACTTACCCTACCTGCACCCTAACCCTAACTCACTTAACCCACCCTAAAACATTCAGCCCGTCACTATCGCACACTCACTCCATCCGCATTCTAACCCTGACACACTTAACACTACCCTACACTGCTCTACGTCACTTCCACACACTTACCTCACCGGACCCTTAGTCCGACAGCACCGCACACTCACCTTTCCCACACCCTATCCTAATATCCCTCACTATCGTACACTTACCTGTCCGCTCCCCAATACTACATCTTTCACTTTCGCACACTTACCGTATCGCGCTCACACTCTGCCGTTGTCGGTCTCTCAGCCGTCGGGATTTCGCTGTAACCTACCTGTTCGGTCGTTCCGTCTCGGTCTTCCGGGTGTCGGTGACGTGGCGCTTCGATCTATGAAAGTAGACCCATATATATATATATATATATATATATATATATATATATAAATATATATATGTGTGTGTGTGTAAACCAGATTAAAAAAACAGAGTATGTGCTTTTGTCGAATCATTCAGACTTTATTAGATTCTGGAAAAATCACATGACTTATGGTTAAATACTCTTGAAAAACATATGCCCTGGGATTCATGAAGCCTGTGCCAGGTGCAGGCGAAGCGTCAGTGATCTAACACCAAATATGGCCACCGAGCGATTCAGGTATGAGCTGTTTCCATGTGCACTACCTGTGTACGCCACGGCCACACAGCTCCCGGCACGTGTATGCTAATTACCCCATGCGCAGCAGTGTAGCATGCAAATGAAGGTATATAGGGATTCGGGAAGGGTGCAGGTGTAGTGTAAGCATGCAGAAATGTAAACAAAAAAAAACGGATTACATTTTTTCAAACATAAAATTGGAGCCATGACAGTGGAACACACTCATGTATTATACTGTTAATATATGCCAATGGCTAAATATATAGCCATTGGCATAAAAATACATGCACAACATATAAAAAAGAACATTTAATGTCATGCCCACACTAACGCGAAGTAAAATCGCAGTGCATTGGTGTGCAAATGGTATCACACTGAAACTATATTTATATGTAATAAAACTGAAATGTAACACATTTCATGAATTCCCCATAATAGTCAATGGCATGCATGCTACACCATACCATGGCGCAAGGGTTGCTAAGGAACTGTGACAGTGTTCTGCGTGGTAACTAGGAATTAGTAGTCAATGCTATGCAAATGAAACAAGTAATACTGAATCACAAAATCTCCGCCGGCATAAGGATGCACCTCACAGCATAGCAGTACAACACCGAGGTGTCCCCTGGAGATAAAGATGACATCAAGGGAGGGGTGCACCACCTTAGCTGTAAGCACATTGGAGCATTGCTAATCTGGTTTGCCAGTTGCAAAGCAAAGCCGCAGGATAGGGGTGAGTTGAAGTAGCCATAGCTTTGCTTAGCTGAGAGCACACAAGGTAACCAAATGTGCATGTGAACGTGGATGAAAACGAGCACGAAACCTGGTAAACGGCTGTGCACGGCGCGCACCAGAGCTGAAACAGGAAGGAAACGGGAAGAAAATAAGGAAATGCTGCAGCATGGTAACTGGAGTACAAATGAGTAATTAACACCTAGGAACCCAAAATGGACCATTGACAACAGCTAACAAGGCTGCTGGCAGCTACCTGCAGAACAGGAAAGGGGAGGTGCCATACTGCAAAGAAAAGAGAACTGTCACAGCAGAACAAAGCAAACTTGCAGTAGATCAGCTACATAACACATTTTACTACACAATCCTGGGTTGGGAAAGTACAAAACAAAAAAGCCAGCAGCTGGATGCATGCCTGACAAAGGGAGGAGAATCGGGTTGAAAAGTGAAGTAAAGGGCAATAGATGAATCACGGCAGCCAAGCGTAATTCAACACCAAAGGCCCCACAATAGTAGTACCCGCTGTAAAACCCATAATTAAGATACCCTGCAGCTGGAATTGCACATACACACCCAATTACACCAGCAGCATCCACAGCACAATAGTATAAAGTGTGAAAGCACCTCACACACACTTGTGTATTCCCAGACACTCTGTACCATTGGTGTATACAGATGGGGAACTTTTAATATGTACATGTTAGGGGCTACTATAGCTTTGATTCACCAGCATGTGTTGGAGACTAAAGGTGGTGTGGAGGATGATGCTGATAACCATCTCAGGCAACAGAAGAGAAGAAGAGTGTTCAGACCCAGGGTAACCTGCCAGGGACCACATGATCTGGAGATAGTAGAATGTTACAGGGTGGACAGGGACACCATACAGCAACTTGTTGAGCTGTGCTGGCCACACCTCAGAGCCAGAAATAGAGGGGAAGAATACTAGCCACAGGTACCTTTCAAAGGCCAACTGGGGATATCATGGGGATCTCACAGGCATCAGCATCCAGGGTACTACACCAGTTCCTGGATGCCATGTTACCACATGCCAATGAGCACATATACTTTCCCCGAATGCAGGAGGAGTTGGCCAGCAATATGCGTCTCTTCCACCATGTGGCAGTCTACCCAGAGTTACTGGGTGCAATAGGCTGCACGCACATACACATCAAGTCACCACCTGGTAAGCAGGGTAGGCGCTACATAAACCACAAGGGATACCACTCCATCAGCTGCCAGGTCATGTGCAATGCCCAGGGCATTATCATGGATGTGTGCACTGGCAGCTCTGGAAGCTATCACAACTCCAACATCTGGCATGCCTCACAGCTGTATCTGTTTTTTGCCAGGGGGCATCCCATATGGCCACCTGGTGGGCGATGCTGGTTATGCACTGGAAACGTGGATGATGACTCCCATCAGAAATGCACACACACCCATGCAAGAATGCTATATTGAGGCACACGCAGAAACCAGAATCATCATAGAGCATGTGTTTGGGATGCTGAAATCATGGTTCCATTGTTTGGACATATCTGGTGGAGCCTTGCAGTACTCTCCAGGCATGTGTGCCCACATCTCCATAGAATGTGCCATGCTACACAATATGATCCTGCGGAAACAGCTGCAGCAGGGACAGAATGGTGAAGGCCCTCACAGCCCACCACCATTGCCAAGGGCCCCACAGGCACAGAGGGACTCAGACCACGAACACCCTGTGCTAGCCCCAGTAGGCAGACGGAGGTGTGCCCAGTATGCCCATGCCTTGGCAAAGAGGGAACATATAGCACACACACTGACAGTGTAGGCACCTATGGACTGACACCCTTCTACACCTGCACACACAGTAAACATGGATGGCACACACACACGACCACCTGTAAACTGTCATGTATAAGTGGTCTACTGTGTGCATGCTACATAGGCAGCCCTCAACTATTGTACACACAACTGCCATTGGCACAAGGTAAGTCAATACCTGAACAGTAAATTAAGCTATCAACATGTGTCAATACTGTATGTATAGGTTCATAGGTACATAGGTAGGTACTTACCTAACTTCCTGAGGCCATTCATAAGTCCAGCCAAAATGTGTCTGCTGTTGCCACCCCATTGATTAACTAACTGTCCCTCTGTGGAGCAGAACCAGTTGTGGGATCCCTGCGGTGTATCCACTGTTCCCCACCCACTGTGCAAGGATTCCCTGCAGTGTTAGTGAGGGGCTCCATATAATGTATTTAGAGATGTAGTTCCAAAGCATGGGGAGTACCCGTGACAGGAATCTGTCACTCCAGCATCTTCCTGTTATGGTTGTGGCAAAGTGTAGCTCATTACAGTGTGTGGCTCACTGTGACATGGATTCCCATAGGTAGAGCATATCCATTAAGCCTGACTTGGACATGGCTTTGTTGGCCAGCAAATATCATTTCTGAGTAAACGAGATGCCCCTGAGGAATGCAAGAGTTTATGCAGTCTGGCAGCATAGGACACATGTCTGAGGACATTATTCCTCTTGGAGAGGTACGTTTGTGGCCCTTCCAGCTGTTGGATGTGTCTTCTGAGGAACATCCAAAATGGGTTATCATACTTGATGATGGGATTGATGAGTGATGAGTAAAGGGGCACAATAACCTCAGCCTGTTTAGATGCAAACCCTTAAGTAATCAGATGGCCTACATAGACGGATGTCCTAACTACTTTGCAGATATGATTGTCAAAGGAGAGATCGCTATCTAATGTAGTCCCCATATACCCATTACGTTGTCTGAATTATAGTGTCTGCCACTCATGTGTTAATATGTGTGTGTGTAGTTTCCCAAAATGGAATGACCATGTAGTATGTGGCCTTTAGCTGGAGGCCATTACTCTGACACCCTGTGTTGGTCTATGTGAGGCCCCTTGAAGGACGTCTGTGACAGCTGGACTGTTGGTTATGGCTCTCAGTTTGCAGTAATTGCCAAACACGGTCTGCTGTAGTCCACCTGTGTTAGCCCATACCTCTGAGAAGTATATGGCAAACAATAGGGGTCCCAAGACTAAGTCCTGTGGGACACCAGTTGTGACTGGTCAAGAGTTGGACCTGGATGCTGCTAGGCTTACCATGTGGGTTCTGTGTGTAAGCCTGTTGGCAAACCAACATGTGATGTATGGGTGTATGTACTGGCTGGTGAGTGAAGAAATAATACCTGAGTGGGGAATGGTGTTAAAACCCTTGGCGAGGTCCAGGTAGTATGTGTGAACTACCACACCCCACACCTAAAGTCTAGGTGACTGTAAGATGTCAAACAGGTTCAGTAGGCATGATCTGCACTCAATCAAGCTGACCTGGGTTTGGTCAAGTGTCTGGAGGTTACCATTATCTATGTTAATGAGTGCCATGAGGATGTGCTCCATAGCCGTGCAGATCAGGCTACTCAGGCTTATGGGGTGGTAGTTACCATGATCAGTTGTGTCACCACCTTGGTGGAGTGGAATAGCTGTTGCCATGCATCATTGACTGGCCATGTAGCCTGTGTAGAGGCTGATGTTGAATTGCTATATTAGGCGGGGGGTTACTTTGTCTTGTAGTGTCTGCAGGATGCAGTCTGGGGCACCATCTGCTTCCATTGGCGCTCTGTCATGCTATCTGAAAGGGCCATTACCACCTATATGTCTCAGATGTCTGGGATACTGTAGATTTTGGGTATTGTTGTGGGACCTGTAGGGGGTGAAGCTTGCACCGTATGTATCCTCAAGTGTGTTGGTGATATCAGTAGGGTCAGTATGTTCAGTGCAATATTGCACCAGCACAGTGCAAATCTCTGTGTTACTGCTTAGATCCTTGAGATAGCCAAATAAGCCTTTGTGGTCATCTTCCGAATCCATGCCTATTTACCTGCGGATGTCAGCCTTGAATGATTACATGAGTAACATAAGTATCTTCCTAATACTGGTCATGGATGTCTGCATGTCTTGGGATTTGCTGTTGTTCTGGACTACTGTCCTACTTCTGTTATATAGCCTATATATTACAGGGGTTCATCAGACTGGTGTCCTTATGTAGGAGTAGCGAGTCTTGGTTTACCATTGATGGCACGACCCATACATCTTTGTAGGTGCTTATGGAGTGCATTTGTATTTCTGTCTGTATCTTGAGCAGTGTCATCCCTGAGCATGGGGGCTGCAAACCCTCCCACCTCTGTCATTAGTACTGTGCATTTAGCTGTAGGAAAGGTAGTCACTGTGTGTTCCTTGGGTGGGGGAGATGGTTGGGAGTGGAAATCATCAGTGAATAGTTCATGGTCAGATCTAAACAGTGACCGGTTTACCTCTGCTGTAGTGCACCTGTTGCACATGTCAGTGATTACCACTTCTAGTATGTTTTCACCTCTCGTTAGTCCATCTACCAACTGATACAGGCCATATGAGGTGAGAAATCCCAGGAAGTGCTGGTCCTGGAAGTGAATACTCGAGTAGGTTATCTAGTTAAGTGTAGAGTAGCCGACATTGACCAATAACAGGGTGTCTGGTAGGATTGTCATGTTTGCCACTGTCTCCAGATAGTTGTAGTGGTGCTCCTGGGTCATGGAGGGTTATCTGTAGCAGCTCACAGTTTGCATTGCAGTCGTGGCTGATGTTAGCTGCACATGGATGATCATAAAGGTATCATGCTGCCCCACTAACTTGGAGGTGTAGGTATCCCAGATGAATATGTCTGTGCCAGTCCATGTCTGTGCCAGTCCATGTTCAGTGGCTGAAATGTGTGTTATGGGTTGTAGTCTGGTAGTGCCGGTGTGCTCACAGGAGCCTTATGCAGGTCCCAGTCAAAGAACAGATGTAGATGTTGTCCATACTGAGGGGTGCTGTGAGTGCATGCATGTTGCGAGTACTACCCCTAGTGTTGAGTAGCCTAACCATCATTGATTCCGCTATTGTGCAGTTCATGGAGGTGAGATTCACCTCTGAGACCTGCCTAAAAATGGCACCATGGGGGTGACAATAGCCTTGCCCAGCATTCCAAAGCCTTAGGCTGACACATGCAAGTTGGTATGGCATTGTTGCAGGCATGTTTCCCATCTGTGCTTGTGTCCCATCATATATGAGTATAACATGGACCATAGTAATCACACATTCTGCCACGACCAAACTATATGAACAAAGGATATGGAGAGTATATGCCTATACACTATTACAAATATGTGCTATGGACATGAGCCAAAGATAGGGTTACCACCTGTCCCACTTTGCAAGGGACAGTCCCTCTTTGGGCGGTTGTGTCCTGACCAAAAATATTAAAAATAGCAAATGTCCTGAGATTGTAGGATACAATTATGTCCCATATTTTATGTAATAGTTGCATAAAATAGTTTTTTCTGTATCTAAAATACGTAAATGTTACAAGGAATAGGATAAGCAACTAAACTGCTACAAGAATAAGCTTTTCTTTAGGCAAAAAAGTAAAGTTCTATCCTTTGTACTGACTGTGTTCATGTGCCGGCCTGTGAAATCTGATGTGTGTCCTGAAAATGTCCCACTATGGCCATTTGAAAAGGTGGAACCCTGGCCAAAAATGGTCAGTCACCAACACAACTCCAATGACTGCAAATACCTATGACAGAAATACACCGACAGCTTTCATGTAGCAACAATTTATTACATTCCAATGTATTGCCGAAAGGATTCAAGGACTAACATACCTGCATGCTATACAGGAACCAATGAACAGTGCCTTAATGAATCAGCCTGCAATGACCATATTATTAGTCCACTAATGGATAGGTGTTCAAATAGGAAAGGAACCCTCACACACATATTGAATATGTATAAAAGCAGTTCCTACACACCTGAATCTGCTATGTACACCCACCAACATCTCCCCCACATCCAAACCAATTACAATACATACTGTAATAACATCACAAAACATTCACTCACTATACGACATCTGCAGAAGCCTTAACATAGGTTCATAGGTTCATAGGTAGGTACTAGGCTATCAACCCTGGGGCCTATACAAGCCCAGCCAAAAAGGTTCCCTGGCTTTTGCCACCCAAGAAAATTATTTTCCTGTGCCACTGTCGAGCAGAGCCACAGAGGTGATCCCAGGGGTGAATTTCCTATTTCCAATCCAATCATCAAGATTTTTCTTGAAGAGTGCTAATGAGGAGCTTTGTTTGATATAGATAGGAAGTTTATTCCAGAGTATGGGAAGTCTCTGAGACAGGAATCAATCCCTCTGGCATGTTCTGTTTAATGTGGTGACAAGGTTTAGGTCCCTAGAGCGTGTAGCTCGGAGGAATTGGGATTTCTTTAAGTGGAGCATGTCCAACAGCTCTGGGTTTAACATAGCTTTGTATGTTAGGCAGAGATCACCTCTGAGTAGGTGATATGCGACAGAGTAAAGCTGGAGTTTTTTGAGATGGTCTGTTTAGGGCATCTGTTTGAGGCCGGTAATCTTCTTTGTGAGGTATTTTTGCGGCCTTTCCAGTTGTTGTAGATGTCTTGTGAGGTACCTACCAAAAGGGGCATTGTACTCTATCATGGGTCTAATGAATGATGAGTAGAGGGGAACAATGACCTCTTTTTTTCTGGATGAGAAACCTTTTGTGCTGAGGTGTGCCACGTAGAAGGATTTCCTGACTACTGTGGCAATGTGATTATCAAAGGAGAGACTACTGTCCACCTGTGTCCCAAGGTCTCTTATCACACTTTTAGTGTTAAGTATACTACCGCCTATGTTGTAGTTCATGGGTAGAGTTTTTACCAAAGGGGATGACAATGCACTTTTTGGCATTGAGCTTGAGGCCATGGCTTTGACACCAGGCATCTGTCTCAGTGAGGCCCTTTTGTAGGATGTCCACATCGTTAGGAGTTTCGATTATATACAGATGGTTTGAATGTGTGACAAGCCATCCTTTTATAGTTAAATATCAGTAGCATGGACCTTTTCAGGGACACACTAACATGGCCCTATGTGAATAGTTGCTGTTATACAATGGAACAGCTGCTGATGTTACAGGGTTTGTTTGCACTAATCCCATTTCAGAGGGTTGTGTGTACACCAGGAAGTGTTACCAATTACTGTTTAACAGCACAGTATGATACACATTTACACCAAGCCAAAGATGTCTGGTGAGCACACTGTAAACCACCTAACATTATATGCATAGCCATACAGCCTTGAGCTGCTCAAACATCCTTGCCAGACTGAAACATCTGCAGAAGTATCAGGTACAAACAAACCCTTCATAAGTAGCAATGTTCTGAAATATAACAGTTGTACTCACATGTAGAACAACATCTTCTAGGCATTACACACAATTCACGGGAGTCATGAAGCTAATATATCTCTGTGTGTCTCCATATAGCTGTTGCAATACATCACAAACAACACATCCTGGCCTTCTTCATCGAAAGTAAGGTAAAGGGACAACGCCCAAGTGGAGTACTCAATTATACACCACTGTTGCCATGGTATTGGCTAATGGAGTAGCTGCACAGCTGATGTGCATGTAATTAACTACTTTGAAACACCAATTGGTGGTCAGGATAGCACATGTTACTGATATTTAACTATAAAAGGATGGCTTGTCACACATTCAAACCATCTGTATATACCAGCAGAACATTACAAAAAAGATTGAAACACAAACTGAAAAAGATTGAAATAACAGTCAACGACACCTCGGGTTACTAATAAGGTATGTAGAACACTCAGTATGTCTGTGTATGTAGTACCTGTTCTGTAATAATTAAATTGTACGCAATGCATATAGTGGAAACAGTTATCTTGTAGTGATGTATTGTTGAGCATAGTAATAATTGTAGTATTTATGTGTATACTGCTGTAGGTCACAAGGCAAACACCTCATACACCACAAGGGATGCTATATAAGGGCTTTGAACCCAACAATTCCTCTCCAGTCGCTGTCAGTGGCAGGGCTGGTCCAACAAGTACGTGCCATAACACAGGATAGTATATGTTGATATATTGTAACAGAAGGCATATGTATGGGTGTATTACTGAGAATAACATGTCGAAGGTGGGCCTACTGTGCAATTATGATTTGCATTGTGGGATATTGTGCCAATAACTGTGTAATGTACAGTATTGTAGGCAGATATGTATTACATTTTACATAGCATTACTGTTATGTTAGGCAAACATTAGTTATATCTATTGGCATTTACACTACACAATAACAGGATACATATGACTTGTAGTCACCCGACAGTTTATCAGCATGATAGCAAAGTAAAATGGAAGAGCTAGTTAACTATCCATGCACATAAGACATGCAATAGGTTCATAGGTTCATAGGTAGGTACTAGGCTGTCTGCCAAAAGGCATTTATAAGCCTAGCTAGAGTGTGTTGTCTTCTGCCACCCCCTTAGGTTAGTTCCCTGTGCCTCTGAACAGCAGAGCCATTAGTTCCCTGTGCCTCTGTCCAACAGAGCCACTGCAGTGATCCCCAGGTTACATGTCTGTCTCCCATCCACCTGTCAAGGTTTCTCTTGAAGAGTGCTAGTGAAGGGGCCCTGCCTGATGTACATTGCAATCATGTTCCAAAGCATGGGGAGTCTCTGGGTCAGGAATCTATCCTTCCTGCACGTCCTAGTTATCGTTGTGGTTAGGTTTATATCCCTAGAGCATGTGGCTCTCAGGGGCTTTTGAATAGGTGGAGCATATCCATCAATACTGGGTTGGACATGGGCCTTGTATGTCAAGCAGAGATCACCTCTGAGTATGCAGTATGCAACCGAGTACAGCTGGAGTTTCTTTAGTTGGGCTGCATAGGTCATCTGTTTGAGGTCAGTAATCCTCTTGGTGTGGTACGTTTGTGGTCTTTCAAGCTGTTGCAGTTGTCTTGTAATGTACATCCCAAATGGGGTGTTGTATTCTTTAATGGGTCTAATAAGTCATGAGTACAGAGGCACAATGGCCTCCTTTGTTCTGGATGCAAACCCATTTGAGATTAAGGGGCCACTTAGAAGGATATTCTAACCAGCTTGGCAATATGGTTATCAAAGGAGAGATTGCTATCTACTTGGGTTCCCAGATCCCTTATTACCTTTTCTGTATGTAGGGGACTACCACCTATGTGGTAGTCCGTGGGTAATTAGTTTTATCCAAAGGGGATGACTATGCACTTTTTGGCATTCAGCTTGAGGCCATGATATTGACACCAGGTATCTGTCTCAGTGAGACCCTTCTGGAGGGTTTCTGTATCAGCTGGGGAACCAATTATGGCCCCTAGGTTGCAGTCGTCTGCAAACCTTTTCAGCCAAAGTCCTCCTGTGTTTGCCTGTACCTCAGATAAGTATATACTGTACATGAGGGGTCCTAGGACTGAACCCTGGGGGAACGCCACTTGTAACTGGTTTACAGTCAGACCTAGGGTATGCAACTCTCACTGTGTAGGTTCTGTCCATGAGCCACTTTGCAAACCATCTCGTGATGTAGGGGTTAATGTTTAGGTGGATGGGTATGTTGATAATACCAGAATGGGGAATGGTGTTAAAAGCCTTTGAGAGGTCAAGGTAGGCTGTGTGGACCTCCTTACCCTCATCTAATGCATTGGTAACTGTCTCAATGAAGTCCACCAGGTTTAGAAGGCATGGTCTGCCCTTAACAAAGCCAAACTGGGTGGGGTCAAAGGTTTGGAGGTACCCAATGTCTCTGTGAATGAGATCCATGATGATGTGCTCCATAGCCTTGCAGACCAGGCTAGTCAGGCTTATAGGGCAATAGTTCCCATGGTCCATTATGGCACCACCTTTGTGGAGTGGGATAACTGTTGCTGTGCACCATTCAGGGGGCACAAAGCCTGATGCGAGGCTATTATTGAACATGGTGCTTAACTGGGGAGCCAGTTCATTCTGAAGTTCGTGTAAAACACAGCCTGGGATGTTGTCCGGTCCCATGGATGCTGTGTTTTTGGCTTTAGAGAGTGCAGTTTTTACCTGTGTAGTTGTGAATACAGGGACTCTGCATTCTTCCTGTATAGATATGGGCCCTTTAGGGGGTGAGAGGGGGGTAAAGTTAGCACTGAACCTATCTGCCAGGACGTTGGCAATATCAGTTGGTTCTGTAATTTTCATGCCTTTGTGCTGCAACTCAGAGCTGATCTGGGTGTTGCCATCAAGATTCTTGACATAGCTATAGAATGCTTTGTGGTTGTCCTTGGAATTAGTGGTGATTTTGTTTTCATAGCTAGCTTTGGAGGATCTTATAATGGATCTCAGCTTCTTACTGAGGCTGACCAGGGAGCTCCACTACTCATGGGTTTGTACTCTCTTTTGCAACAGTTTCTTCCTTCTGTTGTACAGTTTGTTTATGGCAGGGGACCACCAGATTGGCTTGCTTTTTTGGAGGATAGTGTCTTAGTTCTGTTTGGGATAGCACGATCCATGCACTTGTGTAAGTGCTTATAGAGTGCAGTTGTGTAGGATTCAGCAGTTGTAACTGTATTGTCCATCTGCATGGGTGTCATAAAGTTCACCACTTCTGTCTTAAGAAGCATGAAGTTGGCTTTGGAGATATATTTTACTGTGGTTTCCTTAATGGGGGTGGGGGTGGGATGTGGATATCAAGGGTGATTAGCTTATGGTTGGATCGGACCAATGAGGAATTGACTTCAGGTGTGGAACACTGGTCACTCATGTTGGTAATGACTAGGTCTAGGATATTGTTGCCCCTGGTGGGGGTGTGGATAAGTTGGGCCCACTCTTGTTTGGCATCTACTTTTCTGAAGTACAAGCAAACACAGGAGGGTTATGGCTGACAAAGTTTGCAGATGACTGCAAACTGGGCGCCGTAGTCGAAAACACATCTGACACAGATATTCTCCAGAAGGGTCTCACAGAAACGGATAACTGGAGCCAGAGCCATGGCCTAAAGTTAAATGCCAAGAAATGCATAGTCATACCCTTCGGGAAAAACAAGGTTACCCCTAGCTACCATATAGGTGGCAATCCACTGATCACAGAAGAAGTTATCAGGGACCTGGGGGCCCAGGTTGACAGTAGCCTTTCATTCGACACTCATATTGCTAAAGTAGTTAGGAAGACCTTCTACATTGCCCACCTTATCATGAAGGGATTCACATCTAGATCAAGGGAGGTCATAGTCTCCCTATACTCATCACTCATCAGACCAATGATTGAGTACAATGCCCCATTCAGAATTTATCTGACCCGACACTTGCAGCAGCTGGAGAGGCCACAAAAGTTCCTCACCAAAAGGATAAAGGGTCTCAAAAATCTGTTTTATGCTGCCCGACTGAAAGAACTCCAGCTATATTCAGTTGCTTACCGCTTGCTCAGAGGTGACCTGTGCCTGACATACAAGGCCATGTCAAACCCAGATTTGATGAACATGCTTCATCTCAAAAAATCTAGATCCCTCAGAGCCACAAGGGCGGGAGACTTAAACCTCGACACGGTTATTAATAGGATGTGCTGGAGGGATAGATTCATCACCCAAAGACTCCCTATGCTGTGGAACAAAATCCCGGTATATGTGAGGCAGAGCACCTCGCTGGCCTTGTTCAAGAGGAATCTTGACCAATGGATGGGAGATCGCAGATACACCCCAGGGGTTACCTCAGTGTCACTGCTCGACAGAGGCACAGCAAAATAATGGGCATAGTTTCTCCAAACTAAAGGAGTGGCGTAAGCCACAAAACTATGGGCTAGGCTTGTAAATGCCCTTGGGCAGATAGCCTAGTATGAACCTATGAACCTATGAACCTATGGAGTTTATGAATTTCAGAAAGTGTTTAGCTATTGAGTTGGTACATGAGTAGTTTTCCCAGTTAATGGTGGGGTAGTTGAAGTCGCCCATTATTAGGGTGTTTGGTTGAACCCTAATATTTTCCAGTACATCAAGAAAAGAGGAGTGGAAATCCTGGGGCATGGTGGGGTATCTGTAGCAAGCTACAATTTGGATTTCAGTTTTGCCCAGAGTTAGTTGCACTTGGATAACTTTGGATGCATTGTGTTAAGCAACTAGCCTGGAGGTGTGGATATCCTTAATGAATATGGACACACCTCCACCTTTGGTGTTTCGGTCCAGGTTACATGGCCGAAAAGCGTGGTATGACTTATAGCCTGGTAGTGCAGGGGTGCTATTTGGAGCCTTGAACCAGGTCTCAGTCACTGCACAGATATCGATGTTCTCCATTTTAAGGAGTGCCTTGAGTGAGTGCATTTTGAGATTTAGACTTCTAGCACTGAGTAGCATTACCCTCAGTTTTTGCTTGCCTGTTCCTGTTATGGTGGTGAATTTATTATTTGAACTTTGACTAAGAAGGCACTATAGGGGCAGCAAGAGCCTTAGCCAGTATCCGGAATCCCAGGGGCGACAGGTGCAAGCCATCTGTGGCAAAGCATTGAGGTCTGTCGACCATGTCATCCCAAGCAGACAGATACTGGATCCCCTTAGAATGACACCAGAAGCTTAGCCAATTGTTGAAGTCAATCATTTTGTCCTTGTACTGCGGTATCATTCTGGGAGATGGCAGAATGCTACTCAGTGCTAGGGTCATACCTGACTGGGCTACAAGATCGGAGAGCTCTTCCATGTCTCTTTTCATGTAGTCCAGGGAGGTACGTCTGAGGGCATTCACACAGACATGGACAATGACAGAGTCATATTTGTACTTGCTGTGGAGTGACCTGAGTGCTTGGGTTATGTGGAAGATCCTGGCACCTGACAGTCAGCTGACAGTATAGCCTGGTGAGTGGGACATCAGTGTGCCTGACTATAAAGTCACCTATGACTAGTGTGTTGGGTATGTTGTTTTGCCTTATTGGCTGTGGTTGACTGGCACACTGAGTCTGTGGGCTATGTGTCATTTGGGTTGTGTTGGGGGATGGAGGCTACTTGCGTTTCTGCTTTGGAGGCCTCTGCTGCTTAGACAGATTATTATTGAGAGCCTCCGCAAACGTTTTTGTGTTACTATGTGTGGATTTTGGTGGTGTAGATTTAGTGAGACTATCTGATGAGTGTGGTGTGGTGCAAATGTTTACCTTCTCCACGATTGTCAAGTTCAGTCTTGGTTGGAGAGAGCTTTACCTCCAATTTGACTAGATAAGTGCATCTCTCACAGGTTGTAGTGATGGGTGGTAGGAGAAGAGGGCTGTCTGTGAACATGAGGCAATTTCTACATTGCCTCAAGATGCCCAGTTTCATCAGATAGACAGGAGAGAACACTGGGAGCTGACCCTTGGACATGCCTGAATAAAAAACTATTTTCCTCTAGTTAAGTGAGGAAAGTGAATACAAGAGCTGTTTTTCTCTAAGCAAGTGAGAAAAGTAAGTACAAAAACTGTTTACCTCTAGGTAATGAGGAAGATTGAGTGCTATAGTAATTAGTAGCTTATTTAGTGCTTACAAGTTCTGAACAAGTGCTGAGCATGAATAAGCAATCCAGATAGGGTCTTGGATAACATAAACACCCCCCCCCACAGGCACACAATCATATATCCATGTACACTACAGACCCCCTGTAACCACAACTATGCAGGTACAAGCTGCACTCAGGCTGCATGGGATCTGTCCACATCCCAGGTTGTATCATACACATATGGCAAAACAATTTGATTTCCACATACACATCATGTAAAACATAGCTTCATGTCAGGCTGTGTACACACTGAATGGTGCACACCAACAGTTATCACAACCCACAAAGGGGGAGACACCACTGATAATGGGACGTACTACACTACTACCCTGCTGAGTCTGGTCTGAAAGACCATGAACCTTGGTCAACTTATTTGACGTCAGCAGTACTGATGTAGATGACAGTAAGGTTGATTTCACACAGCATATCATAACCTTGCCAGGTCATAGGACATCATCACCCATACTGTGTTCTACCTACACTCAGTATACTAGATGTACATTCCTATGTCACAGGAGTGTTTTATAACTGGACTGCTGGCAGAACAAACACGACAGAAGGTTTCTGAATAATACATGCACATCACCCCAGTGCCAGCTACAGTAAGACAGGGTTAATTCATTGTGCTCCCCCTCATTGTAGTCTATACTACACAGACTAACAGAAGGCATCTGCCTATTGAAGTATGCGAATGACTATGACCTAGGACTAATAGCTGACTCAATGAGTGCTGCGGATAACATACAGAAGGGGCTTTGTGGGTGAGGTGTGTGACATATGGCCATTATCTGACAGCTGCATATTGCATTGTCACCCCTATGCTAATAACCCTGTACCCATGAACTACCACCTAGGCAGCAGTCACCATAATGGACACTGTGTATAAGGGATGCAGCTGGGTAGTTGTCTTTCCTGTGATAGTTACGTCACCACACCTGTCAGGTAGTCATAAGTGGCAACCCTAATCATGACAGGGTGCCATCCACGAATATAGAGATCATTGTTCAGCCATACTCAACACTCAAGTGACCCATATCAGATCACATATTTCCTTTAAGGGGTATTGGCCATGTTCAGATGGCCTACACCAGACTTCCCAATCCCCATCTCCACTATGTAGCATTATGCCTACCCTGAATAAAGCCATTTCCAACCCGGTGATGTTGGACATGCTACACATACACATCCTGATCTCAAACACATACTTCATGGACAACCACCTTCCTAGTACAAGGATCATCACATGCTGGACAGATCCTTGTCCCACACACTTTACATACTCCTGCTATACTATGCATACCTGTCCAGCAAAGCTGCACATTGCCCCTCTTTCAGATATGGTGTGATGACCGCATGGTAAATATATCATTAACCCTGTGGATCAGTTATGCGGCACCGCTTGACCTGGCCCCAGAAACCCGCCTGTCAGCTACAGCTAGGTAAACTTTCATCCTAGGCTCATACATGTCCCAGGGCATATAGTCTACTAGTTAACTTTGACCGTACATGCTATAGTTGATATCCATCCCTGCAAATACCATCAGGCTAGCCAGTGTCCCATGTATATCACATGTGCAACACAGGTGATACATGGCAGGATGATGAACTGCTGTACAGTGCCATGTAGATGTATATGGCAAAACATCTACATGTAAACCCTCCCATGAATGAGTCTGCAGGGTCATAGGTCATGTCCATTAAGGCAGTGTAAGACTTTATATGTGACATATACACAGCATCAAGGTCAACTGCATTAATGTAGACACATCCAGGCATGCGCTGATAGGTAAGAACACCAGTACAGGCAAACAGACATGCCCACATCAAGACAGCATCCACATGGTGTCTGAGCAATGTAATCAGGAGACACACACACACACACACACACACACACACACACACACACACACACACACACACACACACACACACACATATGGTGATAATATCCAATCACCATTGAGTGTCAAATGTGTGTGACACAAACATGTCAGTGGTATCAGTGTCATGTAGATTTGCAAAGACAACTATTTCATCGTAATAAATGTGATACACATGTATGTTCAGCTGTAGCTCTGTATGTCTCTGTGAGTTACTGTGACCTGTCTCCATCATTATGTCTTCCAGGTATGCCGCATGCAGGGCTACCACCTTACACCTGCTTGGATGATGAGGCCCTCATCTTATACCTACTTGATAATCATCATGTAATTTTCAGCCATTTGCCACAGGATGCACAGCAGTGGGATGCCCTGTGGCAGGAACTTTGCAGGAGGGTTAATGATGTGGGTTACCACAACCACACATACTAGCAGGTGCGCAGACACTGTACAGGCCTAATTAGATGGGCAAAACAGCATTCAAATGCAATCGCCAGGGAACAAGGTGCAACAGGTGGTGGGCCACCAACCCAGCCCTCACTCACACATACCAAGGAGCTACTGGACAACCTGGGGTCATCTGCAGAACAACATCCACAAGCTTTAGCTGATATCGTGGAGGTGGGTGTCTCTTAACCACCGAGCCTGGAGTTGCCTGGTAAGTCACTATTGCACATATAACAACTATATTCCATATAGTTACATGTGTCACTGTACAATATTTAATGTAACATCATATGAAAGGCATGTATACACACATGCCACATACTATAGTATGCTACTCTGTGTATGCACACATGTGCACACTCCATAGTATAGTCTATTGTACTGCCATATGTGTTAACATGCACATTGCACCCTGTAGCTATCATACAGGCATGGATAATGATCATACTGCTGTATCACTCCTATTTAGGTACCTCTGGCGTTCTGCTGTGACAGCAGCCCATTGCAGGTAAGATTGTTATTATTTATTACACATGTTAATGCACAGATCTATCTGCCATGTGGCCATTTACCATATGTACACATAATGTATGGTCATGTCACAATATACAGGTCGTTCCTGCAATGCATCACAATGGCTACCCATGTGCAATACTTGCAAACTATGTGAAACACCGATATGAAACCTCACAAACTGTCATTGCCAGACATGTGGACAGCTGTGCATAAAATGGTGGAGGTGTTGTTCACTGTAGGGACATGTACTACAGATCAGAACTACACATGTGGGGAATACAAACAGTACTACACAGTGAACTGGAGTATGGCCAGCCCACAGGATTCACCGATGTGGAATATACCCTTGCTATGAATGTCACACAATGTTATGTGCTATCTGACATGTTCATGACATCTAGTGGGCTGGCTGCAACACTGCCTAACTATCCTGTAAAACATATCCCACATACCAAACATACCACCCTTTGCCTGCATAACCCTGTAGTCAGTGGAGCACATGACATCTATGGGTGTATGTCATAAGGGACAACACAGACATGTGAAATAGACACCCGTCACAACCATTTGGCCAACACATGTTCACACATGGCCATGGAGGATGGCCTGAGACATGAAGCAACACACACACACAGTAGATGTGATGTGTTTGTGTGCACACCCTGTCGTACACTGGCTCCACATGGTCCAACTATGGCCTTTGTGTAATGGTTATATTGCAGATGTGGAACACTAGACATCCAACAGGCCTGTGCACATCTTGTGTAGGCGTGACATCAATCCACCACATAAGATGTGTTGAACATCTTGAGTATGTCATGACATGATAGCAGTCACCTGTACAGTATCCACATACATACACAGACAACCACATCAGCCCACAGATACAACACATCCCCCTTGCTGGTGTCGGACATCACTGTCATCCTTGCTCCTCATGTGTGTGTGTGTGTGTGTGTGTGTGTGTGTGTGTGTGTGTGTGTGGTACACAGATGTCATTTGGGACATGGTGTACCAACGAGTTTGCCATGTCTGGCCATAGTTGCCAGGCAGCAGCAATGTGGCTGCAGATGTGCAGGGGTGTCATCCATATACCCTTCAGTGACCTTTGTCACACATTTCACATCATGATTTATTGTGTATACACCTCAGTGACATGGGTCACATTCCACAGTATATGTGTATTGTATCTGAACACAGTCATGGCTATGAACTGTGTCTGTATCTCACACTGTATAGCAATAGAGACACCACATGATTCCCTGCAATGGCCATGCACATCTGCTAAACGTGCAGTATATCTGTAGGGCAGACAGACAACACTGCATTGGGATACCATTACTCCACTGTATATTTGACAGGACACCATTGTGTTAAACATGTATGCATTTCATTGCACACGTCAGCAGATCACATGTCATACTACATGTGATTGTCAAGGTCATATGCCACAGATCAGGCAGGTGTACTGTTAACCTGTGCTGGTCTACATGGTGTGACACAGGGATGTATGCTAACTACTACTATGATTGTGTAATGTGCATGCCTTCTGCTATGACACATGCATGCTGTTGTTTACAACCCAGGGATGTATGATAACTACCAATATTATTGTCTGAGCTGCATGCCGTCTGCCATATCACATGCATGTTGCATGCCTTCTGTCATATCACATGCATGTTGGGTGCCATAGCATGTGTGTGTGTGTGTGTGTGTGTGTGTGTGTGTGTGTGTGTGTGTGTGTGTGTGTGTGTGTGTCTATTGTATAAATTGTAATGTACAGTTCTTGTCTGCTCTTACAGGTGTTGATGTAGGTGCATTCCCCTCCTGCAGTCCATCTGATGTTAGTGTCCCCACAGACTCTAGCAGTGATGATGAATGTATGATTGAGGCACAGGCAGGGTTGTCAGGGGCTGAATCTGTGCCATTGGTTGCCATTCCACCTATATCCTCCTCATCCCCGCACACAGGTCTCATGCCAACACATACCCCATCACCAGTGACCATAGAAGAAGGACAGTTGGCGTGTGGTAGCTTGGAACAGGAAAGTGTGGAGGCTATGGAAGGTGTGCCTGCACACCATGGTGTCAGCCAAATGACTGGTGGTGCCCCACACAGGCATGTCGGCAGTGCTGCTCATAGAAGGACCTCTGGCCAACATGCCCCTGCAAGACAGAGTGCAGCAGTTGGTGTCACCAGATGCATGTTTCAGGCTGTAATTGAGGCACAGGCACATGCTGAATGGCACAACAGAAAAGGTCAGAGACTTCAGAGTGCTGTTGTACATTCTTTAAACAACAACATCCAGACAATGGCAAATGCTCAACAGCAGATTGCTGAAATTTTGGATAGACGATTGGGCAGGGGCGGCTCATGGTATCGGACTGCCGGACTGCAGCCCTCTCACCTAGAAAAGAAAGAAAAAAAAATCTGTTAAACTAAAAAACAAACAAAAAAAAAAACATGAGTCCAGACTGCAGTCCGGATAAAGAAACACAGGTACCCAGATATCTTTGCTGCAAATGTACCCAGGAATCATTTCGGGAACTACTGCACAGAAGAGGAGGTCCAGACTGCATCGGCTGCATGCAAATCCAATTAGGACTAAGAGGTAAACAGGCAAATCCAATCAGGAGGTGAGCTGCTCTTGTGGGATTTTTATTGCACAGGCCAGGCTCATTCAGGAGGGAGGTGTGGCAGGGTTTGGTCGCTGGCTGGATTGCTCAATGTCACGCAGGTGGATTGAGGTGTGGCAGGGTTTGGTCGCTGGCTGGATTGCTCAATGTCACGCAGGTGGATTTTGGTGCTTGGTCAGACATGATGCTGCTGGAGGAGGGTGTGTGTGTGTGTGAAAATGCCCCAGTTGCAATATACTGGTGGTTAGACTCATGGTGGTGTGGTAGGGAATACCTCAGGCTTGAACCTTGTACCTTGTATGCAGGTGTTAAAGACCTGAATTCCCTACCCACCACCATTTGTAAAAAGATTGCAGATTTTTGCCTCATATTTGATCTGATCTATTCCTTATACTATCTGTGTTTTTTTAACTATTGCAATGCTTGAAATTTGATGGTGCAGTGGTAGCATTGTTGCCTCACAGTTGTAGGTTCTTGGGTTTGATTCTTGACTGGGGTGCCTTCTTTGTGGGGGGGGGGGTCTGTATCTTCTTCCTGTGTTTGTGTGGGTTTGCTTTTGTGTCCTCCCATGTTACAAAGACATGTCTGCATTATTTCTTCCTGGGCCTCTGCTGAGAATTGTTTTTTTTTTTTTGTTCCAAGTCAGACTGTCCTGATTAACAAATTGACAGGCATTTGAATTTCAGACTTCAGGTTTCTGAATGTTTACTTCCTTACATATTTGATAGTGCAGTGGCAGTATTGTTGCCTCACAGCTATACTTCTGGTCTGATTCTTGGCTGGGGTGCCTTCTGTGTGGAGTCTGCATCTTATCCCTGTGTTTGTGTGGATTTTCTCTGGTGTCCTGCCATTTTACAAAGACATGTGTTTACAGTATTTCTCCCTGGGCCTCTGCTGAAAATTGTTTTTGTTCCATCAGAAGTAAAATTGACAGGCATTTGAATTTCAGACTTCATATTCTTCAGAAAATACATAGTAAAACAACTTTTTATTCTAGCAATAAATATATAGTAACACAACCTTTTATTATAGCAATTTTTTAAGTTTATAAGATGACTATTTGAAATTTGTCCTTATTTTTGGGACTGTAATACCCTGTTATTGGCTTTGTCCAGGATTTTTGTGCTAAGGTTGAAGGCTATGGCAAGAACTGAATTCATTGAATATGTTTGAGGGCTGTATTCCCTCATTACTGGGTTTGTCCAGGTGTTTTGTGCTAAGAGGTTGACAGCTATGGTGAGAACTGAATTCATTAAATTATAGCCATTTAAGTTTCAGTCTTCCTCTCTTTCACAAAGCAGCTGATTTGGCGTAGTGGTATGTTGCTCTTGACTGTTTTGCACAGGGACCTTGGCAGTAAAATGTACAGTGGTAACACAGCATTTTTCTTTCACAAAGCAGGTGATTTGGCATAGTGGTATGTTGTTCTGACTCTTTTGCACAGGGACATTGGCAGGAAAATGTATGGTGTTAACACAGCATTTTATTCTAGCAGCTTTCCAAGATTATAGAAGCAATGTTTAATGTATCCCTGGTTTTTGCCCTTTTGACCCACCCCAATAAATTTGGCTTTTTCCAGACTTCTTGTACTGTGAAGTTGAGATGCAGTTGAGTATTGCGTGGATTTTACAAGGAGCTGAGAGCTGCAGGGGAAGAGAAGTTTAGTGCTGATTATGCTAAGTCAGCTCACATTGCTAATAGCACAACAGGTTGTATACTTGCTTTGATGCGGAAGGTTGTTGGTTCTACTCCCATAAGGGGTGAATGCTACCGTACTGAAAGTTAAGATACTAACTATGAGCCTGTTATCAGTTTGCCATCCATTTCCTATTGCAATATTACTAGCTTATTTTTAATGTAATTTAGGCAATTTATTCCTCAGGGGCATCAGACACTTTATTTTTCGATGAAGCCATGAAATATAAAGATGATTGCTAACAGCAACCTCTTCCTTACAGATTTATTTAACATGGAATTATTTAGATGAATTTTTTACTACTTCAGAAATTGTGCATATTTACTGATAATGGTGGACTGTATAATTGTGCATATTTACTGATAATAGTGGACTGTAGAAGTTTGAGTAGACTTTTATGATCGAAATGTTCTGAATTGGGCAGTTTTGTTTAATTGTTTACTGGAAAAAATGTTCAAAGCAATAGGAAGGTGTATCAAAGAGCACATGTATGTTTCATATGCAAGGGGCCTATGATTTGAAAACAGCCCAGAATTATTTTTTATCTGCCACGGGTAAAACGTATTTTCTTTGAATGTGGGTTTTAATGTTGTTTCAATGAATGTGAGTTTCAAGGGCAGAGAAGTTTTAATGCCAAGTTTGTTTAGCAGATGTCTTAGTGTTTGTGCTGTAAAATACAAAATAAAACTTTCAAATGAAGTCCAACTCATCATAGAAGTAAAGCAGTATGCACATTAGTGTTTATGGTAAATGGGGTGAAATAGCCAAGTAATGGTTCATTGGAATGGCTGCAGAGGCTCCATTCAACCATGATTTTGTCAGGGTGGAAGGGCAGCAAACTCAGACAGGCCCAGCTGAACTATAACTCCCAACTGCCCAGATTTTCAAAGAATGAATAGATTCTTGCTTCTTATTTTTGGTTTGTTCTTCATAAAATGTGTAGTTTTCTGGCAAATCATTTAGGAATTAAGTCACTGAATAATGATACACTGAGTTTCAGACTTCATAACCTTCAGAAAAATGCATGTTAAAGTGAGAGCTGTTCTATCAATTGTCTCAATTTATACAAGAGCAATTTTTAGTACTGTTTATATGTTCCCCCAATATATTTGGCCTTGTTCAGATTTACTACATTAACAGGTTGAGAGGTACATGCAAATAAATTGCTTCATAGAATTAGGCATAGCCAGCCTCTCAACTGTCCCAGATTTTGTCTCAAAATGTTGCTCTTTCCCCCTAATAATCCCTCCGCAAAATAGCAATTTTGGAAGAAAACATGGAGGGTTTACAATTAAGAAATAACTAATAATCAAAGTTATAGATTACTTGAAATGCAATCTTTTATTTTGTCAACTGCTCAAGTTAGCAGTACTAATATAAAAGTGTCCCTTCTTTGACAGGTTCCCAGCTGTATTGTGTGGCTATTTTATATTTTTACATCACATTTTTGGTCCATTTTTCTGAAAATTGTGTTTTTTGGCAAATTAGTGACAAATCACTAAAGACTGAAGTTAGAAAATGACAGACATTTGAGTTTCAGATTTTATACCCTTCAGAAAATTCGTACTAATGCAAGACCTATTCTATTATATTTCTAAGTTTATTAGAGCAATATTTAAAAATTCTCCTTATTTTTGGGCCTTTGTCCCACTTCTGTGTATGGCTTTGTCCAGATTTCTTGCTCTGAGGTTGAGAGGTATGACAAATGTGTCAGGGCCATCACAGTCAGCCAGAGACATTTCAAATTGTGACATACTTGTTGCACCCCACTCCCCCATGTAGTGACTCTGGATGTGTCCAAGCAAGGCAAGGAGTAGTTATGCAGTGTAAATGTGCAGTGTGTCACCCCCATCCAAGGTAGACACAAGTACTACAGTGGCTTTTCATCTGTCCTTGATTTTGCAGAACGGTCTGGTTTCTGTCATATTTTTGTACTGTTGATTTATGCTTATTACTCAGATTTATGCTTATTACTCAAAGTGCCTGTTGCTCTGTGTTTAAGTAGCAATGCTTTAATGACCATAAGGTAAGCTTGTCTGAGATTGTAAGATACAAGTAAGCTTTAATAAGCATACTGTTAAAGAATTGCCAACATTGAAAGCCTTTCTGTTGTTGCCATGCAGAGAATACTTGACTAGATAATGTATAAGCCTTGGGTATTAAAGGACATGATTCCATTATTTTAAAAAGCTCATTACACTTGTTGGAGACATCCAGTCATCTCTACAGACTTTACCTGTAAACTAAACAGAATGCCAATCATGTGTGGTCCATAACCTGTACAGTAATCCTTTAAGCAATGTATCTTGAGCTTGTTTCTTGTTTGCTTTTCATTTTTTACTTTGTTCATGTTTTCCCCATGAAACAAGTAGATAGTTGTCACGCAGCAGGTCTTTTTTGGATAAGAACAATTTTTACAAGTGGGGGCATCACAGAGATTTCTACTTTCAACATGTTACTTGGTACTTTAATAAAGCTGAATATAAATTATAATTAGAACTGCAGTGCAAGGAGAAGTGGTTTGAGTTGAGTGCTTCTGGTTTTTCTTATACTTGATTTTGACTGGCATTCCAGTAATGTATTTAAAAAGTTATTTATTTTTTCATGCCTCACAACCTTTTGTTTCCATCTAGATAAAAAGTAAGCTGTCATGCAGCCAATGCATTGAAATATTTTTATTCTTCTACACTTATTTTTGTCTTGATTGGACTCTCATAATGATGGTTTGCCACCCAGGGCAGCGTATTTAATTAAAGTTAGTTTTTGTGGTTTTGAGCATAGCCCCTCCCTTTCTAGTTGGCCACACCCCTGCCCCTTGTCCCCACCCATTCAGCTGTCTCCTGCAGCCCCCCTTTGATTTGAAGTCACCAGCCGCCACTGCGATTGGGTGACATGGTTGGAGTCCTTGACCATGGCATGACAATCTGCGAGCATGAGATGTCTGTGCTGGAACATCTGGTAGGAGTCAGGCATTGGGCACATGGACGTAGGTCAGCTACATCACCTGTTGCAGGTCTACGTGAATGAGCTACCTCACATGCCCGCTCCCATAGTGGCGGTAGCAGCAGCAGTGCAGCTGGTGCTGTGCTGTCCACACCAGGCCACAGCAGGCCACATGCACATGGCCCTGGATGGTCCGAACAGAGACAAAGTTACAGTGGACATGTGTCATCAGACAATACCCAATCTGCACCTCTGCCTGGTAGTGCCCGTGCAACCCCTGGCAGGCACAGATAACGTGGCCATGGCTGGACACTGTGAACTGTAAAACCTGGCCTGTACAGTCCACAGCTGTCAATAATACCCCTGTGTATGCCAGACACATGCCAGAACTGCTTGCATAAATACACACACACACCGGAAACATATGTAGGGCACCGCAACATACACATGCATAACATCCACACACGCCCAATGAGATCAAAGGCCCTAACCCACACACATGATGTCATCCAATGGTGTAGCCTAGGCCTCTGGCAAACATTATCACCCTGTGGATATGATGACGCCTGTGCCGCATCCCTGTCATCCACACGATCGGTGCAGGGACATGCTCATATGGTCTGAGGCACAGGGTGAACAGACTAGGAAGTTAAGTGTAGATTATAATTTTTGTGTACTGTTGACAGACAGCAGACATACCATGTAATATAGGTTTAGAATGCATTTTGTACTGCTAACAGTATGTGTCATGTGTAACTACAGTAACTACATGTTGGTCTTGATGTTCTGCCTTCCTCCTTCAGGTCTAATTGCATGTGCCAGTGGATGTCAATGCTTGTAGTTAGTGTCCCATATGTAAATGTGGACTACTCACAGGTATGTATGAAAATACCAGCATGCACTTTGTAGCTTCCACATCACAGTTATAAAGTCCCACATTCCAAACATGTCTACTGATCTACTTATCCAAGAGCATGATAGCTGTGTATTAAGCTACTGTAGCTTGAGACATGACATCCATACTGGGTGACATCACAGGTACAGTTACTTGGAGTGGGGAGGTAAGAGAGTGGTGTAGCTGATGACAAGGGTAGAGGCCAGTGGAAAGTGTGATGCCTCATTAGGCAGCAGTAATACACATTCCCATGACAGGATGCGAACACACAACTACACCCACACACTCATGTATTCACACACATGTATTCAGAGACACAGTAACACACCCACAACCCACACACTCACGGATTCACCAACACAATAACACACGCACACATGCACACACACACACACACGCACACACGCACACACACACACACACACACACACACACACACACACACACACACACACGCAGTTGCTAGTGTTCAGGTGAGGACCCCTGCCTATGTGCAAATCATCATTACAGTACTGTGCACTTACATGATGCGCCACAGAGATTACACATGTACAGGTAGTCAGTATGGCCTAAGATGGAGGACATCAATTGGGATAGTAGATTGCATCACCTGGATGGGGGGAGGGGTCTTATCAGTTCACTATGGTAACATACATCCTCACTTCAGGGACCAGACAGCCATACATACATACACACACACACACACACACACACACACACACACACGCACACACACACACACACACACACACACACACACACACACACACACACACACACACACACACACTGTGGCATTCACTATTGAATACACCTATGTCATGCACATGCAGATACCTCATATGTGTGAGATACACACCCCTGCCTATGTCCTGCTTTCTACCTTGCAGTCTGTACAGATGTCTACAACAGTGTACAGGAGAGTGAGTAACAATTGAGATGCATTCCCCATCATACGTGACATATATGGACACACACGCAACCACACATGCCAGTACTGTGAATCAAACACCTGCCTATTTCATGATACATATGACAGACGTACAGCAGTATTGCACACGTTACAAAGTGTACTGATGCTTCCTTTGGCAACTGTGCTAATATATGCACACGGGAGGTCTTAACTGTTACAGGTGTCAACTAATTTACCTTCGGTGTCACCCTGACCACTGTCTAAGTTGTGTGTGTTCCTCTTCAATTAACAAGACCATAGCTTAGCAGTTACACAGGTTATTGTAGAACTGCTTGTGACACACCTGTGAGCTGTCATCAGCAAGCATTCATCTGCAAAGATGCCCCACCACTTAGTTATGTCCACACATCTGTCCATACCTGAAGTACATCTTATCATACTTTCAGCATATCACCATATACAGTTGGCAATGTTGAAGCTGCATTGCAATTGCATGATGTACTAAGATACACATCACCTGCAAACATCAGAAACTGCACACACATGTGTAGGTCCTACATTCCTGTCATTTGGACATGTTTGTAGGCATTGCATTTGGTGGACATGTGTAATGACATACATGACATATAGACTTTTGTGTGATATGATAGATGTCATGGGTGACCAGTACAGAGGGAATGTTACCTCTGTCAACATTGATATCACACCTTATGTACTGTTAGCATTCAGCAGCCATGGACCTATCTTCCATGTGCATGTGTGTAATGGCTGTAGCCACCTGTCTGCACAAAGGGCAACAAAAGCTATGCTATTTACATGTATGTTGTATGTGTGTGGCATGTACATATCCAGGGCAGATACATGTATGTCATATCCAAACATGAGGGTATTTACTGGTGTACAGCAACAGTCATCTGTTAATGCTGTAAATAACCAAGGGACCCTGGTATGTGTACAGCTGACCTGGTTACAAACAGTGGTATCATTGCATTGCATAACATATGATGCAACTGTGTCAGTACATGGGTACTCTGCACAGTTGATGTAGAGCTAGGTACAATCCACTGGTCAAAAGTCACATGGTGTTGTACTAATATATGTCCTACCACATGTATGGATGTGTGTTGGTGGTCCGAGGGCATGGTGGTATCTGAGGGTTACATCCTAGAATGCAGCTTTTTACACTGTGACCTGTACCTGACTCATCTGTGATGCCTTTTGTGGGAGTACTGGTCAGTACATCTGAGTGGTCTTTATGTATGTAGGGGCACCACCACCTGGAGCGGTCCGTACCTGTGTTATAGCCCACATGTCTGGTTCTGAGGGATATGGTGGCAGTGCTATTGTGCACTACAGAGCCATCAGCCAGGTGTTCCTCACTGCACAGATGTCAGTATTCCCCATTGTTGGATCTACAGTGAGGAGCTGTGATTACGAATGCTACACATCTAGCACTGGTTAGTATAAGCATACAATGCAGTTGTCCTCTAGGTGTCAGGATGTTATCCTGTGTTTAGGACATTTGACTTGGAATGGCACTATATGGGTGAATGCAACCTAGGTATTATCCCCACTCCCTTGAATCATGGATGCATGTGATAAGTGACACAGGCCTGTCTACTTTCAGTCATGTCATCCCAGAATGACAAACACTGGACAACCTCGTAATTACAGCAGAACATTGGCTCATTGTGTTGGTCAAGCAGTTGCCACTCCTAGCAAGACATCACTGCAAGTGGTAGTATTGTGCTTGGTATAGAATGGTACATCTAAGGTGATGGACAGCAGCAGATGTTGTGTAGAAGACCGGTGTCAGATATATGTAGTGCAGCGTTCCTGCTAACAATGACAAATACTAACACCAGAGTCCATTACAATGTGTTCTTTACATCTAACTGTAATAGCATGGCCACTATGACCTTCCGTGTTTAGAATCAGAGTGCATCCCAAACAGCCTTGTGCTACTAAGTGTATGAGCATGCCCAGTATAACCTTGTGTAGATGCAGACGTAGTGCATTCCGAACAGCCCTGTGCTACTAAGTGTGTGAGCATGCCCAGTGACACTTTGTGTCGGTTATGTGCCTCTATGTGTATGGGCATGGCCATTGTAACCCTGTATAGTGATAGTAGTCGTCCATTCCACAGATGGGCATACTCCAGTTCAGGATGGATTCCTACTTTAAACACACAGGTTCACAGGTATGTACATCTTAACTGCCAGCATCCCTATTGATGTCCACATTCCTAGAAGGTCATAATGACAGCCTGGAAATGTGTAGTCTCTGTGGTGCAACTCGTAACTATGTAGTATTGTAATAGTGATCTGTAGATAGGCAGGTGTTCTGATTCCACCACTGGTGTGTGTGTGTGTGTGTGTGTGTGTGTGTGTGTGTGTGTGTGTGTGTGTGTGTGTGTGTGTGTGTGTGTGTGTGTGTGTCTGCCTGAGGACAGAATAATGCTTTTAGACTGCTCACCCTCCATACAATTCCTATACCCAACTTTGGCAAGGCTGATGATGTCGCGCACCTAGAAATACACCTCTGGGAGTGCTGTGACCCAGTAATCTCAGTAGCATGTTCTATAACTGTGTAACGCTGTAATGTAATAAAGTAGAAGGTCAGTGTTCTAATCCCAGACATGCCAACTGTGTGTGTGTGTGTGTGTGTGTGTGTGTGTGTGTCTGTGTGTCTGTGTGTCTCCATCTGCCTGAGGATGGAATAATGCTTTTATACTGCTCACGCTCCATACAATTCCTATACCCAACTTTGGCAAGGCTGATGATGTCACCCACCTAGAAATACACCTCTGGGAGTGCTGTGACCCAGTAATCTCGGTAGCGCATTCTGTAACTGCGTAATGCTGTAGTGTGATAATGTAGTTAGGTCGGTTTTCTAATCCCAGACTTGCCAACTGTGTGTGCGTGTGTGTGTGTGTGTGTGTGTGTGTGTGTGTGTGTGTGTGTGTGTGTGTGTGTGTGCCTGTCTGTGTGAGACAAGTACAATGCTTTGTAGAGTATGCACTCTCTGTACAAATCACATGACCACCTTTGTCAATCCTGCTGTTATCACCCACCTAGATATACACTGTAGGAGTGCTGTAACCCAGTATTTGCCATAGCGCGTGCACTAAATGCGTATTGCTGCAGTGTGATATGGTAGATAGGTGTTTGAATACAGGACATGGCAAGTGTGTGTGTTTGGCTGTCAGAGCCTGTGTAGAGGTGGCTGTGAGTGTCTAACCACTGGACATGTTGGTGAGCGGATTTTGTGGTTTTCCTATATGGTGTCCATCTTATGACACATTAGCCACCTCACAAGGAGTACAGATGTTAGTCAGCCATGGGGCTGTGTTGGCAAGTCATACCCATACATCTGGCAAAAGGCCTGGTGAACAAAGTATGCAACCCTACTAGCACCCCGTATATGTCCTGCACCCATGTGTCATACACAAACACACTTGCCTAGGATATTCTGCCATGTTGCTAGTACCATGTACATTGATAACGGATAGTAGGCATAGTGTGATTGCAGTGGGCTGCAGAGGACATGGCCCCCTGTACAGTAGTACAATAGGCACATAATTGCGGACAGTGTGCCTTCACTATGTTCCCTACTGGATGCCTGCAACATATGTGGTGCCACCAAATGTGATCCACAGAGGCCATACAATGCCATACACATGTGCCCTTTATGGACCAATGCCACTGACACCAGGGAATACCTGTGACATGCTATTAATGCAGGTGCAGTGTCAACCTGTTGACTATAAGCAGGTTTTGACACATCATGTCAGTATTGGCATATCGGAGGGATAACAGTCTGTGTACACAACATGTGCCTGACAAACCAGGTACACCTGTACATGTCACTGTACAGTATTGTGGGACATGCACATCCCAGGCAATGTCCATGTGAAGGACTATCAAACACAGACATGACATGCATTGCAAAGCTATGGCCATACACAATGGTAACCAGGATGTCAGGGCAGATCATGCAGTACCCCATCTGTGTGGGATATTGCAGACACTACACCTCTGTACCACACTGCACACCATTGTCGGGTGGTGCGATGCCAAGGATCACCCCTCACTCAGCCTTGTACAGCCATCTTGCACAGCCAGCCAATACACACCCATAAAGCAATGCAAACATGCATGTCAGTACTGGCACCTTGTGTCTGTGTGTGGGTTATAATGCTTCCAACCACAGTCAATCCCAGCATAACCCTCATTGGCATACAAACAGATGTCAAACACTTTCACATGCCCTAGCCCATAGAACCTCCAGATATCCCCTGTGGTGCATGTAGTCCTGTGCATTACTGCAGTGTGGCAAACTAAGTAGTTAGGGTGTGTATTTGTGGCCCTGGCAAAGAGTGTCAATGCAAGTCCATTAGATAGTGTGGTTGTGTTGACAATGGCATCCGTTCACATGGACAGCCATGTGTGCTACACATAATGTATGTCTACTATATCTCTGTTGCAGATGTCTCACACCTACACACATATATGTTCTTACAGCACAGCAACATGTTGGCTTTGTGGCACATGTAGTAACTTTATGCACATGTAATATTAATGACTAGTCAGTCAGAGGTTTGGCCCCTGTACTGGTAAGTGTGTGGCAGATGATGCTTAGGGTTTAGTCTCCAAACCCTTCTCTGATGTACTTTGTCTGTCCCTCCCACACACTCTCTGGTGGATGTGAAGGTGTACACCTGCTCAGCAGCAGCATGTGTATTGTAAGTGATGGGCATAATCAGGTGATGGCCTCTGCACCTATTGCAGTCCTCCTCTAGCTGATTGCATGTGGAACAGCTGTGATGGTGTTCCCATAGCCATTCGCATGATAAACACAGTACATTATCTAGGAACATCATGTTGGTATTTGACCATGACAGTCACTGTGAATGGTACCTGGATGTGGTGTTTTGAAACAGCATCACAGATGATATCTGGATGTTCCTCAAACATCATACACAGTGGGAAATAGCCTAAAGACAGGAGGGTGATGTGCCACACATGACTACAGCATGTAAGTGTAGCTATGTTCCATTGAGACTACTGCCTGTTTAACATGTTGTGCGTAGTAATGGCTATTCTGTATGTTTTAAAACAGACATGACAGTGCTCTGTTCGAGAGGGACCCCCATCTGCTGGGCCATCTGTGGACTGGTCAGTGTGTGGAACCATTTGTTTCCTGTGTTACACACTGAACACACATCTGTGCACAACAGGAACATAGTGTGAGGATTGCAGACAATACATGGTGATAGGGATGTGTTACTGCCATCGCATCCCTGACTGGACATATGTCACATGAAACAGTGGTATGACAGACACTGTCTGGGGTTCCCAGCGAAAAGCCAATAATGGGCAACTGTTCATAGCTGCAGTCACACGTCTACTACACATTGTACAGATGTCATGCAGTATGTATGCATGTGTTGTGCTCCCTCTGCAAATGTATACCATCCGTTGTGTTGGGTTGATGGTGATATCTATACATACTATTGTAGGTAATCCTGAATGCTGTTGTCTATTATTAAGCCATATCTGAGTTTAAACTGTAACATCATATGCTGTATGGGTTGGGAGGTCCCGGCAGAGCCTCCTTTCCCACTTCAGCTGACCATGGCACTGGGCACCAGCACATCTGGGGCCCAGCTTTGGACCTCAACCTCTGTTGGCTCTGCATCACCTTCTGGAGGTACCACCACTGAGGAGGGGGCATGTCCCGCTTGGGAGCAGGGCCAGACAGGAACATGTCTGCTGTCGTGTGGTCCCGGATGTGGTGCGTTGGGGGCTCACTAAGGGGTTCCAAAGCTAGATACGCACGCTCAAGGGCAGAGTGTCACATTTACAGGGTGAGGCTGTCCCCCCTGGACAGCACCCAGCACTGCCTTCTTTGCAGTTGTTTTGGTGCAGTGGCAGCTGCCCATGGCTGGGAACCTCCGTCCCACTGTTCCCATGGGCTTGTGAATGCCGAATACTCATCCCCGTCCAAGGTGTATCCCCACACATGTGTCATACACTGACCCTGTATGCTGTCTTGCCTGTGATCCTACCCTACCTATCCTCCAAGAGCATACCTACTCTCCTTCCCCCACGTCCCACTCTTACCCTATGGAAACATAAGGCCAGTCAGTTCCTAGGACAACATCTGCCCTATACATAGCTGTCCATTTCACACATGTGCCCACTGGACACATGTAACCCTTGTAATATGCATCACAACATACTCCTATTATCCTCACCCCTGTCCCTCAGGTGCACAATCCTGGTAAGCACATCACTTTTAAATGGTCCAGGTACATGTGATGTGGATGACCCCATTCTACACACAAACCTACCAGTTCCTCTATGGTTACCCCATTTACCTTTATCTTGATGATGACGTTGCACACAGCACCTTGCAAGAGTACTGTTCTCACATAATAATTGGACAGGTACTGTTGTGTTGATGTACATTACATGCACAGAGTGATGTATACAGCCAATGTACAACTGTTTGTGTGTATAAATGACACATGTCTATCTGAGGGAGTCTTGATATTACATAGGACAACACCACTACATAATGCAGGCATTGCTGGAGTTTCCCCTTTTCATTCATTTGTAATGCTTTGTTGCCACAGGGTATGTTCCTAATATATCTCTATATATGTATATACCTATATGCTGGACATAAACACACACATATACATCTACATGATGGGATACATTACTATACTGTTGAATGACTGCGCTGTATGATATGTTTGTGGTAATGTCCAATGTCTGTAGATCTGCCATGGCGTATTGGTAAATCACATTAGCTGTTTGTGCAGGGTCCTGTTTCTGAGCCTTGCAGAGGCTGTTTATTTTGTTGCAGGGCAGAACAAGGCCATTGGATACGGAGGGAGTAAAGTACATTAAAGCAGTTGTGAGTGGGTGTGCGTGGGTTTGCGGGGTGTTAAGAAATGCTAACCTCTGGTTACAGCTTCTTACACTCAGTTAACCTCTACATTGCTTTACCAGTGCAATACTCACATACTGGTAGTCAAACAGGCTTACACCCGCTCACTCCTGCACTTACAAATGCACCGATATTAGTGCTTGCATCTGACACTCACACCCCTGAGTGGGAGTGAGGACCACAATATTACCTTGTGATGCCTATTACATCGGATTATATGCCTACAGTATCAGGAATGGCTGCTCATAAGGCGATGGCATGCCGTTCGAACGTATGGATTCGGCGGCCTGTCCAGTTTTTTATTCATATTATTTGTGTGTTCCTCTTACAATCTGCACCTGTCTGGATGATACATGGGAACTGAGATTCTTCAATACAGACAAGTAATTGGGTTTTGGGACCCACATCTGTAGGCCGAGTCATGCTACCGCACACCTATTATTCTATCATCTTTCTAAGGTAGTCAGCGGAATATGTGCTTTCTGTCCTTATCAGACCATTCATACGAATGGGGAAAAATGAAGACTGAATCAGGGACACTGCATAACAACATCAGGGACACATTTAAAATTTTGGTGCTATTAACCTGACACATTGACAGACCCAGAGCATATGTATTCATACACATTGTCTGAGGTACATGCTGTTTATGACTCTTAATTGTTGTCATTATTCATTACATGTAATCCACCACCTTTCCTCCTAATATCACTAGTTCTAGGAGGGTTTAGGTGGGACAGAGTTAGATTCTGAGTTGTAATCAGGGACGTCCCTGGTAATCGGGGACAGTTGAATGGTATGGTCCCTATCTGTTCCCCCAATGGTTTACTGACTATCCAGTGGATGTGCTCTTTTGGGTTGGGAGGTATGGGCATCAGCTATGCCCACATCGGAATATTACTTACATCCATGGGTCGGTCCAAATACAGCTCTGACAGCCAACTCCTGCACACCTAGACCCATAATCACATACCCATAGTTCCCCCACCTGTCACTCCTCTACAGCACTCATCCTTACTGTGGGTGCAGGTAGGGTATAAACACACCACTACCCACTGCCCAGTCTCCCTGTGTCGGGACACATGTTGTACATTGTGTCAACCCATGTGTTATCAGGCTTGCACAACCTACTGGTCCGTGTACATCTACAGCCTGGTTTGATAAATCATTACCAGGACTGGCTCCGATCATTAATTTTTGGTGTCCCACAAGGGACATCGATGTCTATGTTTCAAGTGTAGACCTTGCAGGTCTCTCCCACTGGTAGTATCCTGCTGGTGGTCTGGGAAGCAGCGGTGTGTTTACCTTTATTGTGTGTCTGTATGTCTCACTGGCCTAGCTAGTGAGGTGGGGGGGGGGTGATGCTACGTGTTACACGTTTGTTTATTGGACCTCCCACCACCATATGCACGGCCTGTGAACATATGTTACTCATAACTGCTGTATCATATCCTAGCTATATACATGTGTATATTTATTGTAACATATACACACACACACACATATATATATATATATATATATATATATATATATATATATATATAGAAACAAATAATCCCAGCAAAGCAGAAACAGCTCAAAGTATGTTTAAGTCTTTTAAGTTCACTTCAAGATTCACCAAAAATAAAGCACTTCAAGATTCTCCAAAGAATAAGGCACTTCTGCTGATAAAACCACATTTAATCATTAAATGCTTGTGGTTTTATCAGCAGAAGTGCCTTATTCTTTGGAGAATCTTGAAGTGCTTTATTTTTGGTGAATCTTGAAGTGAACTTAAAAGACTTAAACATACTTTGAGCTGTTTCTGCTTTGCTAGGATTACTTGTTTCTCTATTTTTACATCGGCCGTGGGTTTGTTTGTTCATATATATATATATATATATATATATATATATATATATATATATATATATATATTTACATTAATATATACAGATATATCTGCATATGTATGCATACATGTATATTTATATCTTGCTGTATATATATATATATATATATATATATATATATATATATATATATATATACACACACACACACACACACACACACATATATATATATATATATATATATAATCTAATGACATATGTGTATATGATTGTCTGCATATGTATATCTTCATATGTGGGTATGTATCTGTACTCTTTCTCTGTATGTATACATTCTTTCTACGGTGAGGGAGAGGCATATCTCTATGTCGCTATGGGTAGATATACACGCACACATAGCTCAACATTTATATATCTACATCTGGTTATTCCATTTCTTGCCATATAGATTACACTTTGTTTTAGTGGGTCTCGCAGTGGGTGTGGCAGCTCGTTGGGCGATGACTACGCCCAATGAACACATTCGCTTGCATCCCTAGGGTTGTCCATATTGGCCAGCATCAGCCAACACCTGCACACCTAGACCCATAAGTAGCTACCCATAGTTTCCCCACCCTCGCCTCCTCAACAGCACCCATCCTTACTCTGGGACCTGGTCGGTTCTGGACACACCACTACACGCTGCCCACTCTCCACTTCACTGGACCCGTTTCATACCATTGTCTTGGCCCATGGGTCATCAGGGCTACGGGTAAACCTTTGATTGGTTAACTGCCCTTTATAATGATCTAATTGGTTCATTTATATATTTTTGTACTGTCAGCAATATCACCAGTATATAAACTTGTTTATTCCTTTGTTCTGGGAGTCTACCTGGTGCTTTCCATGAGGCTCCCGCATGTGTGTACTGTAGTTAATAAAAGCCACTGAAAGAGAGAAATAACTGTATCTGTCTTCATTCTTAAAGTAATGTACAACTTAACAATTGGTGCTGTTTACTTGGATCTGAATTAAGAGCAAGCTGCAGCAGTCGAGAACTGAACGAAATACTGCTAAAGGGCCCACAACAGATATTTCTGGTTCTGTAGTATTTCTTTCATTTTTCTGTCCCTGTCTGCTTTCTAAAGTTTTATGAACAAAAAAAAATTTTTTTTTATATATATCTGACAAAGTTATGATTTCTCTCCTTCAGTCGTTTTAAGGTAAGTGGCATGCATTTCTTTTCTGCTTTGAATGCGCAGTATGAAAGTGGGGTTAATACGGAAAATACTGGCGTCATACGTATGAAAAGAGGAATGATAGTGGGGTAACAAGACGTTTTTATAATGCCTTAGCTAAACCTGTGTTAAACAGGTATAGCTTATTGAGTGATAGTGGGGTAACAAGATGAAAAAAGTTAAAAAAGAAAGGAAAAATACCAGGGTTGTGCTGGGCAGCTTTTAATGATTGGATGTGTGAGGCTAAAGAACAGGAAAAGGAGTCGGTCATTACTAGTCTTAAGGATAGTCAACAAAAGTTAAAAGAGCAGATAAAGGAACTGTGACAAACTGCTAAGAATCTAGATATAGCTAACGGTAAACGTTTAAAAGAAACACCCTTTAAGGGATTATATCCGGTACAAGAGTTAAATAAATTACAGATACCTGAATCATCTGAGGATGATAATCCATGGTTCCCCCTACCCCCTTCGGCTCCTCCACAGCAATAACAGTCTTCACAACTACAGGATGGAACTGTTAGCTCCACAATACAGAGTGAAGGCTGGCAGAGGGAAGAGCAAATCATTCCTGACCCCAGACGTGATTGTGATTGAGGACAAGGATGGTTACATTAGTCCGGATAAATCTCATCAAAGCTTTACTTCCGATTCTAGCAAGAGCTCATCAGACGAAGCAGGAGTATTTCCACTGAGGGAGATTCCAAATCCAGCACATGCTAGAGATGCGGGACAACCAGCTACTGTAGTCATATCTAGGGCGTGGTCGGCAGTTGATTTTCAAGCTATTACTAAATCATTTCTGCCCATTCGTAATAACCCAGAAAAGTTTCAACGCGTATTAGCCGGACACATTTGTTTACAAAATCCTACTATAGAAGAAGTTAAAGCTGTCCTCCAATACACTGTTCCAGCTGATCTGATGAAACATATCTGGGATCATGCCAATGTCCCCACCCCAATACCAAAGCATAACACACAAGGGGAAAACGGTTTTGAAGCAGTCAGACAATGAATAGTTGATGCTATCATCGTCATAGTGCCACCTACCCCAAATTGGTCTAAGATTAAGTCAGTCATACAGAGAGAAGACAAACCTATAGATGAGTACTTACAATGACTTACTGATGCCTTTGAGGCATATTCCAGATACCCAGAGCCCACCGAAGGGCCAGCACAGAGTGGGCTGTCAACTGCTTTTGTGGATGGGTTACGCCCTCAAGTGAGAGATAAATTAAAAGAAGTATGTTTGAATTGGCCTAGTTTGGGCCTGCATGAGTTAGTTCAACAAGTACAATACCTATCTGACCATTTGGCTAAAGAAAAAAAGGATTTACAGGAAAAATTAGTACAAGCACAAATTCAAATGTGTAATGCTTTGGGCCAACCCAGTCACCGAGGTAGAGGACGAGGGCGGGGAAGAGGGAGGGGTAGAGGTCACAGTCCAGCTACTCAAAATAAATAAAACTATCAAGGTATGCAATCGACCTAACCCCAGAATCCCAGTAATCAGACTGAGTGTTTCAACTGTGGCCAGGTAGGCCATTGGAAACATGAGTGTCCATATTTGGCTGAACAACCTGCACCATACACTGATGTGTCACAACAATGGAATTCTAACTGGACGCCAAACCCTCGACAGCAACCACAATGAAGGTTCCCTGAACAGAAACAACAGCAGTTGTACCCTTTCGTTCCTGTGGATCAGGACGGGCCACATGTCATGTTACTGGTTAAAAATAAACCATATCCATTTTGATTGATACTGGAGTGACTAAATCTATGCTAACTAGCAGAACAGCCATGAATATTCCACTTTCTAATAAAGTAACTAAAGGAGTAGGTGTCTCTGGTATACCTATTGAGTATTCTGAAACCATCCCAGTCCCAATAACTTTGGGACTGTTGCAGGATAATCATGCATTTTTAGTAGGACCCTCAGCGCCTTTAAATTTATTAGGAAGAGACTTGCTTTGCAAAATAGGGGCAACTAATTTTTTGCACAGCTGATTGAGTTTATCTCCAAGTACCTTCAGACCAACAGGATACTACTTTAGCAGCCTTGGATGATGCCATCACACTACAACTGATGTGTATTCAGTCAGATTCTAACAGAAATGAAGATTTACACTCCCTACCCTCTTACTTGTGGACAACTCATGATAATGATGTAGGATTTTTGACTTCAGCTATTCCTGTAAAAATAACCCTAAAACCAGGAGCAAAGTTGCCGCAAGTACCACAGCACTCTCTGATGGCTGAGGCTATCTCTGGTATAGCCCCTGTTATTTCTGCACTAACACAGCAAGGGGTAATAGTACCCACCACAAGCCCATGTAACACTCCAATATTGCCAGTAAAGAAACCTGGTAGACAAGCTTACAGATTTGTGCAGGATTTACGGGAAGTTAACAAAGCAGTTATGCCTGTCTTCCCAATTGTGCCAAACCCAGATACTATTTTAAGCTGTATCCCACCTACAGCTAAATGTTTTACAGTAATAGATATTTCATCAGCCTTTTTCTCTATTCCAGTACATTCTGATAGTCAATATTTGTTTGCTTTTACCTACAAAGGGCAACAGTATACTTGGACCCGATTTCCCCAGGGGTATGTAGAATCCCCAACTTTATTTTCAAGGGAAATGCATTGACAATTACAAGATTTACAACTACCGTCATGTTCAGTTCTAGTCCAGTATGTGGACGATATACTTATAGCCTCGCCAGACAGTAATGCATGTAAGGAAGATTCTCTTTTAGTGTTAAAATTTTTAGCTGCATGAGGATTTAAAGTAAATAAATCAAAACTACAATATTGTCAAGATAAAGTACAGTATTTCAGACACATTATTGAAATGGGTTCTCGCCGGATACTCCCTAACCGTATCAGTTCTATTCAAAATGCACCATGTCCTGTAACCCAGAGGCAACTTAGAGGGTTCCTTGGTCTAGCAGGATACTGCAGACAATGGGTGTCTAATTTTTCAGAAATTTCCGCCCCTCTGTTGCAACTCTTGAAAAAAGACATTACAGACCCTCTACCCTGGATGTCACAGCATGATGAGGCTTTTCAGGCAATCAAAACAGCCTTGGTAAATCCTCCTGCCTTAGGGTTACCAGACTATTCCAAACCTTTTGTTTTCTTTTGTTGCGAACGAAATAAGACTGCTCTGGGCCTCTTAACCCAGCAACACACTGGAGGATACTGACCAATTGCTTACTATAGCACTCAACTGGATCCGGTTGCTTCTGGTTACCCAGCTTGCTTATGGGCTGCGGCAACTGCTGCCATCTTTGTAGACATGGCAGCTCCATTAACCCTGAGACATGACACTGTATTAGCAGTCCCACATGCTGTTCAAGCCTTGCTTCTGAAGACTAAAACACAATATCTTTCAAATGCATGCCTTACTAAGTATGAGATAAGTTTAATGGGAAATCCTGCTTTACAAGTTAAATGCTGCCCACCACTAAACCCTGCTTCTTTAATACCAACCTCAGATGAGGGTGAACCACATGATTGTGTGCTTGTGGTTAACTCTGTTCTTTCTTCTAGGTTAAATTTATATGATACTCCTTTGCAAAATCTTGATTTAGTTCTTTTTGTTGATGGATCCTGTTTAAGAACAAACGCAGGAGAATTCCAAGCTGCTTGGTCAGTCTGTACACCGACTGAAGTATTGCGATCAGCATGATTACCTACAAGCACCTCCGCACAGGCCACAGAATTAGTGGCATTATCACATGCATGTAAATTAGCTAAAGACAAGTCTGTTACTATTTATACTGATTCCTGTTATCCCCATGGTGTTGTTCATGATTTTGGCATATTATGGAAAGAATGAGGGTTCTTAACATCCTCCGGAACACCTATTAAAAAACATTTTTATATCAATAATTTATTACAAGACTTATTGTTACCTTCTGAAATTGCTGTTGTTAAATGCACAGCCCATCAATCCAATGACACTTTCGAAAGTAAGGGCAATAATTTTTCTGACTGGGCTGCTAAACAGTCTTTCTCACAAACTGTTCAGGGTCACTTTCTGCACCCATTACAATCTATGAAAACGTTTGATGAAACAGTGCTAAAAGCTTTACAGAATGAGGTTTCAGAATCAGAAAGAAGAACATGGCTGGCTCAAAATTGTTTTAAACACTCTGATTTAATTTGGCAACATCCAGATGGCAGATTGATCTGCCCCTTCTCCATGCTAAATTCCCTCATTAAAGCTTATCATTTGCCAGCCCATGTTGGGGTACAAGCTTTAATAAAACAAATCCAAAAGGATTGGTTTGCCCCAAGGCTTTCTGCTTCTGTACAGCACTTTGTGAGCACGTGCTCCATTTGTTTACAGTACAATATTTCCAAAGGCACAATGGCTCCCCCACAACCCTTACCAAAACCATTGGGACCATTTTGTGCTTTGCAATGGGATTTTATTGAATTACCACTTTGTGCACATTTTAAATATGTTTTAACTGTTGTTGATGGTTTTTCTGGATGGTTAGAAGCCTACCCTTGTGCGAAAAATGATGCTATCTCAGTTGCTAAGAAACTTTGTTATGAATTTATACCTCAATTTGGTGTTCCTTGTCATATATATTCAGATCGTGGAACACATTTTACAGCTCAATTAATTGACTCGCTGTGTACTATGTTGGGCATCATTCTAAAGTTTCATTGCCCATATAGACCGCAAGCATCTGGAATTATTGAACGTATGAATCAAACATAGAAAACTAGACTAGCAAAAATTACTACTGAAACAGGCCTCACTTGGGTACAGGCCTTACCGCTAGCTTTGCTCTCTATGAGAGCTCAAGTACATCCTACTAAAAGTCTTTCTTCTGATGAAATCCTAATGGGCCGTCCTATGTGCATGCCCATGACTCCACCACCACCCTTTTCTGAGTACGATGCATTTGATCATGATGTTATTGTATATTGCACTTCTCTTGTTTCTTTCTTACAGTGTTATCACCACCAAGTAGCAGTGGCACAACATAACCCTGATCCTTTCAAGTCTTCTCAACTACAACCAGGCGATTGGGTGTACGTCAAGTCTTTCTCCCGAAAAACAGCACTGCAACCTCATTGGAAGGAGCCCTACCTGGTTCTATTGACAACATCTTCAGCAGTACGATTACAAGGCTCACCCACCTGGATTCATATATCACATGTTAAGAAAGTCATCCCTTCTGAAGATCAATCACCTCTACCTTTCACATCTCCAGATTCTCCACCTACTGCTTCCCGAACTAGAAGCCATACTGTCCCTGTACCTGATAATGTCTCACATTTCTCCATTCGGGACACTTCTCCATTCCAACACAATTCAACTGAAACCACCTTTTCCACAAAAGTACTGTACAGCTATTTTGGTGGTTATTTTTGTTGTTCTCATATTTCTACTGTGGCCATTTTTATTTTCTGATACAGTAGCACCTCATGCCAAAAGAACTGCATGGCATCCACCATTCAATACCTACCAAGCTGTAAAATATACTTATGCATCATCCCTTAATGTCTCCAATTGCTGGATCTGCACTGCCATCCCTACGGTTCATGGGGGATTGATGCTAAATATAGTTCCTTTAGGGATTGAAGAGACTTTGATGAATCTGATCTACGACACATCAAGAGTTATTTCAAGACACAAGGTAGCATTACAGTTGTCCGTCCATCAAAATGGAACTGTGTGTTTTCAAAAACTTGATAAAACCAGAGTAGGGTGGAGACATTGTAACAAAACAGTGGTATATAACTGCACTGCATGGGGTTGTGTAACAGATTTTGCACCTATATTAAGAATTGTTAAAAACTCCATAGCTAACTTTTCACGGAAAATAGAAACTGCCTACTGGAAAATGTTTGAAGGACGGCAGAATACTGGGAATCACTTTAAGTCTATCAATATCACCATTAAAGTAGAAAACTGTTATTTTGTGTGCGGAAGAAAAGCATATAAATGGCTACCAGGAAACTCGTTTGGCAGCTGTGTCCTGGGTTGCCTAGTTCCAGCTATTTGACATGTATCTACATTACCTAATAGAAAAATTTGGAACGTTCGAGAGGTCAAGAAGCCTGCCAATCCAGTAGGTCAAGTTGATGCTTCATGGATCTATCATCATGACTTAGCTCATGCTAGTAACAAAGGACTGTCCCATATGGACTTGGGTGATGATGTCATATCGTGGGCTGGTATAATTCCATCATACAGAGCAGTGAAATCAATTTGGGAACTGAGAAAGTTATCTAAACTGCTCGAAATTTTGAGCAATGCTACATTTTCTGCTTTAGAATTAGTGACCGATGAACTGACTGCTATGAGAGCTGTAGTACTCCAAAGCTGTATGGCCCTTGATTTCACCCTAGCGGCGAAAGGAGGAACTAGCGCTTTAATCGTGGAGGAGTGCTGGACGTTTATTCCTGACAATCAGCACGAAATTGAAAGTCACCTTGAACTGATTCAGAGAATTTTCAAACTCTTAGAGACCAAAGAGGCTGATAGTTCAGCATGGGCTTGGTTAACCAACCTGTTCTCAGGTTGGGGAGGTGGACTGTTGAAGTTGATTTTGTTAATTGCAGTATTAGCAATTGTTGCTTTTATTATCTTATTTCTAATCAAAGCAATGATCTTGATTTAATGTCTTCAAAAACTGTGAAGAAAGTGCCTAAGTTTTATATGCCTGCAACTATGACTGTAGATAATGAAATAACAATGTCTCTCAATGATGAAAAGACTAGTAGCATGGTTATGCTAGATTTATGGCAAATGTATGACAGGTTAAATGATGATGCTTACACAGCATCAAATGGGGGATTGTAGAATATGATTCGAGCAAACAAGGACAAACCAAGGAATTCAAACACAATGGCTGGACCCACTCGAACACTTGGACCATAAACAACCAATAGAATCACGTAAAAATTCAAGACTTTCTTCTTGTCACGTTTATTGTTATCAATAAACGTGACAAGAAGAAAGTCTTGAATTTTTACATGATTCTATTGGTTGTTTATGGTCCAAGTGTTCGAATTGTAGAATATGAACAGTCAAAAAGCATGTGTTCAAGGGAATTGAGTATGTATAAACTGAGATGCACTGAGTACTGTGAACTCTGAACTATGAGTAATGGAAAAATACTGAACAAACAAGAGTCTGCCTGAAAGCAGGAAACTGTGCCTTTTATGGAAGTATATCCAACTCTCTCTTTCTGCCTAGAGATATGATGATGCGAATTGTCTTATGTTTACGGGTAAACCTTTGATTGGTTAATTGCCCTTTATACTGATCTAATTGGTTCATTTATATATTTTTGTACTGTCAGCAATATCACCAATATATAAGCTTGTCTATTCCTTTGTTCTGGGAGTCTACCTGGTGCTTTCCATGAGGCTCCCGCACATGTGTACTGTAGTTAATAAAAGCCACTGAAAGTGAGAAAGAACTGTATCTGTCTTCATTCTTAAAGTAATGTACGACTTAACAATATATATATATATATATATATATATATATATATATATATATATATATATTATATGTGTGTGTGTATGTGTGTGTGTGTCTGTAAACAAATACATACCCCGCGCATACACACTTACACATGCGTAATGGTGTTTATATATGCTTCACCTGCATACTAGTGCCTTATTCATTATGACACCGACACTTCATTCCAGGTATCTTGTAATTGATATTTAGCATGTTAAACAGCGGACAGATGTCGTAATATGCTCATGTACGGATTACCAATGGTAATTGGAATGTGATAACGCTTGATTCGGTATGAGAATGTCTGTTCATTAGGGGGTTGCTCTAACAAATGCACTATTGCTGTGCTGCTCCATATGCATATATACCCATATACCCATGGCTCCTGGTTCCCCAGGCACACCCCAATGCCTCCCTAACACTGCTGTCATCCATTCTCCTGTTGGATTTGCAGTGTGTCGACAACACTACACACTGGCTACACCCTACTCCTATAGAGCCATCCCATCGGTTTACTCACTCCATGTATCCTCAGACCTCCCATACATTTAATCCACAAACATTGGTGGCGTGAGTGACCAAAGGAATACTATTTGCAATTATTGGGTTGCCCCATATGGAACACGCATGTGTTTATGGCAAGATTAGACTCTATACTTTGTTACATACTTACTTCCGTTAACATGACACTACAATTCATTAATATGTATGACTATGCGGTATCTTACAAGTTACACATGGGAGCCTAATTATGTATGTGTTCAGCATATTTCTTTTACAATTAGACCAGTTTAGTACTTGATGTTGCCATAGCAGGCAGATCACAGGAATGATTCCATGTGTGGGGAAGCTCTCACATTTGATTATCGTCAGCAAAGCACTGACTTTGGACACTGTACACGCCTCTGCATTCTAGCAGTTTCATCCCATCCCTCTTCTGCACAGCCTATTATCCCATCTACTGTCGATGTTTGTATGTGCACAATCCTATTATTTCATGTCTACAAATGGAATGCATGTGTTACAGAGAATGTACTTCTACATATTGATGTTTGCATGTGTGCATGCATATATACCTATTACGAAGTCGCTGACCTCCACGGGGTGGTCCAATTAGAACCGGGCCATCCAACCCTGGCATGCCTGGATCCATAATTTCATACCCATAGTTCCTCCACCCCACCCATGTTCAACTTACATGCGTAACTTCCATTATCCCCTTGTTATCACAGCCATGACACACCTCCAGACATTGCCCTCTCCAGAGCATTAGGGACCCTACACATATGTTGTCCCGCCTCGTGTATTCGCTGGCTCTCCCACCATTTAGTCTTTGAACATACCTGCCCTTGCTGGTGTTATGGATTACGGCCAAATGCGCCTTAGAATTTTTGGTAGTCCCAGCAGAAACTACTCTCTGTCTGTGTGTAAAGTAGACTTAGCAATTCAATGATGTTACTCCTACTGGTAAAACCCTGCCTGTGGTGTGAGTAGCAGTGCTCTGCTCACTCCTTGCCAGCTTTTTATGACATACGCTGACAGCACTACATAATACCATAGTTGCTGTTGATTCCCTTCTCATCCCTTGTTTATGCTTTATTGTTACGACATTCATTCTTCATATATATATATATATATATATATATATATATATATATATATATATATATGTATATGTATATATATATATATATATATATATATATATATATATATATATATATATATATATAGATGGGTCTACTTCAGAAGACAACAGACCATTTGATCGATATTCATTTGGTCAACAGCTCATTTGGTCGACAAACAGTATTCAAGGCACTTAACAGGGATTTGCCCCCTTCCCCAATGTTTTGTGACCCTGGAGTTGATATATATAGTTGGGGGGGCACAACCCCCCACATTGGTGGGTGTGGGGGGTGAAGCCCCCCACTATTTACATTTAAAATGTGTAGTTTTTTCTTGTATTTTCATGCTTTTAAATGAAAATGGCTTGGACCCGGGAACAGGAACACCATAGTCACTGGTTTTACCACTAAACCATCCGTGATACATTCTGTATGGATGGTAATTAGGATATATGACTTTACTACAGGCATTCCACAGTACTGGCAACAAATGTGACAGTCAGTTGGTGTACATATGTATAGTACATGTTACTGTTCATATGTTTCTGAGAGGCATATGTATACATTTGCAAGTATACATATTTATGAATAGGACACATACTTGACAACTACTTATATGCATGTATGTGTGATGTGTAGCTATGCGAATATAAGTATGCACATTTATAGATATATGACTACATATCTGGAGTTATGCATGGCCATGTATATGAACAACCACATATGGGAGGTACCTGTACCCTTTGTATACAGGGATTGTGTACATCATTACGACAAGAAACTTGGATGGGGTATAAAATTTGTGGATATGTACTATTTGGAAGATGACTATGGGGAAGCTTCATGGGAACATGTGAAAGGTATATATTCCCGATAATGCACGTGGGGAGACGTGCATCATGGTCAGGTGTTTAATCCTGGGTCATAGGTTCTACAGGACCGGCTGGAGGCTGAGCAGGGTTGTGGACAACTACTGCTAATGCAACTTGTGTCTGGATGTCTACGGGGGTGGACATCGTGTCGTGCTACCAAGTCTAATCTTTAGAACAGACACTTATCCCATGAGAGATGTCCAAAAATTGTGGATGCCAATGACTCCAATTCCTTTGGCTTTACGAAAATGAGGGAGGGTTATACATGCAAGGGATAGCTAGTTTGCAAGCCTGAGACTGCCTAGGGTGAGACTGCCTACTAGATATGGGTAGGGGGCACTATGTGCAGATATGGCTGCGCCAAGCTAGCAGCCCGAGTATGGGTGGTTTTGGTGAATGTTCAGCATGGGGGGGGTGCTGTGGATGGGATGATGGGTATTCAGTTATGTATCCAGGTGTGTTGGGGTTGGATGGCTCAGTTCAGGCCAGACCATTATGTGGGTGTGAGCCAGTAATGTTTCTGTACATGTGTATCGCACATTTTAATGTTCATATGTTTGTGGGATTGTGTTCTGCAGTATGGCCTGTCAGGGTGTATTGTGGATGTGAATGCATGTTCTTTGGTTTCCTTTCTGATTCACCCACTGCTCCCTCATACAATAGGTGAACTGGAGGTGTACGAGGGAGCGGTGGGATTGTGTTCTGCAGTATGGCCTGTCAGGGTGTATTGCAGATGTGAATGTATGTTCTTTGATTTCCTTTCTGATTTACCCACTGCTCCCTTGTACACCTCCAATTCACCTGTTGTACATCCGACCCAGTCTCCCCTTGGTGAATTATTACATTACCCGTCACCCTCCCATATTCCGCACACACCATCCATCCCTTCTCTGGTTGATGGCCCATGGCACAGACAGCAGAACACATTGCGAGGACAAGCCTAGCATATTTGATCTTCCACATGCTGTAATTCACACACATAGGTACATGCAAATACTTATCTTTCATGACATGGCAGGTACACCAGGGTAATACCCATTCATCTTTGGGCCATCCAGACAAGGACGACTTGGACTGCGAATGGGCAGATATTGAGCAAATGCTCTGACCGTTGGTAGGGTTGCCACCTTTTCAAATGGCCAAAGTGGGACATTTTTGGGACACACATCAGATTTTACAGGCCGACACATACCCACGGTCAGTACAAAGGATAGAACTTTAATTTTATGCCTAAATGAAAGCTTATTCTTGTAGCAGTTTAGTTGCTTATTCTGTTTCTTGTAACATTTAGGTATTTTAGATATAGAAATAACTATTTTATGGAATTATTACATGAAATATGGGACATAATTATGTCCTACAATCGCAGGACATTTGCCATTTTTAACATTTTTGGTAAGGACACAACTGCCCAGAGAGGGACTGTCCCTCACAAAATGGGACAGATGATAACCCTAACCATTGGGCTAGGCTTAGCAAAGGGCAGCGGCGAGCAAACACGCTGCATTTCACTTCCAGTTGGTATAACGATAAACACTACAATGAAATACAGGCGTGGGGTTTTAAATGTCATTTGTTCGTGGGACGGGGGCTCAATATTCAGCTATGTGCCTTTGTGTTTACTTTTTATTTTGGTGTTCGCCAAACTGTCTTGTATGCATTGCATACATTTCAGTATCCACGGACACTGAAAGGAGTGATTACTATTAGAGGCAAGCAGTACTAGTCAGCATTTTAGGTTGCGTGTCTGCAGCCAATATGCTCACACCTCCGTGCAGTGCTTAGACACGCCCCCCCGCACCCGCGCACATTTCCTGTGCACGTGTACGCTGCAGCAGTGCTCCTTCATTAATATGCATATGGTGCAGTTGTACCATCTGTACGCCACACTGTCAGTGCAAGGCTAACACCGTCCTTGCACCGAGCTTCATGAATCCCGCAGATGGTGTCACCATCAATCACCCAGTGGAAATCCATGTTGCTTTTCTATAAATATACATACAATTCATTTATGACTAAAAGCACTTGTTTTACAAAATCATTACCTAAATTAAATGATGGATAAGAAATAATAAAAAAAAATAAGCATAGCTTTGTGTGTATATATATATATATATATATATATATATATATATATATATATATATACTTCATTTCTTTCTCAGCTTTTGCTTCATTAGCACATACTTAAAACTGATACAGTCATATAAACCTGCCCTATGCATTACATCTGATTTCACTTGCCATTCATATTCCTTTGAATCTAAAAGATTATGTGCACCACTCCCATTTCCTGATTTAGTATAGATCACATAAAAATAATTATTTTAAAGTTCTTACATTTATTTACATTTTTTAAATAAGGCAATCTTATAATTTCTCTTCTTATAGCAAAGCATTTTTCATATAGACTTAATTTTAATTTTCTAGTGCTGTGCCCAATATAAAATGTTGAGATGTTAAACATTATGCCGCATACACCACAGTAGTGGTTTCATAATTACATTATTTGGAGCGCAATAGCTCCTCTCTGTATTAAGACAAAAAATGATGGTGAATTACATATAAACTTGGATGGATTACACTTATTATAGGAAAAACTACCTCCCACTTGTCTTGTCAATTATTTTTTGGCTTTAGGAGTATACTATAAAATATATTTTTAAATTCCTCATTCTCTTATTTACAAACACAGGTTTCTCACCTACTATAATACTCACTCTAGGATCACCTTCAAGAATACATCAATTATTTCTAATGGCATGCTTAATGCATGGTGTATCACATGTGTAAGTCAAAATCAAACTCATCAAATGTAAAGGCATTTACATTTATAATTACCTTCCCATTATATCTGCCATATTGTGTAACTGGCTTATAGAGATCATTTCTATATATAACTCATCTGACTCTGCATTATCTAATAACAGATCTGGGTAACTGCTTTGCCTGAATTATGCCTTGAAAGTTGACAATTCACTTTTAATATCTTCTTCCAAAGTAGAAAGTCTACTTGCTGTAATTATTTGACCATTTACCAAGTTATTTTTTAAAATAATCCGGATGCATACTATTAAAATGTAAGAAGTTATTACTTGACACATCTACTTATTATCTAAAGACAAATTTAATTAAATCTCCAAAGAAATGGCATTAAGTTTACTATAACAAAAAGTAAATCTCAAAAGATTTGGTGGTCTGTCTTTTATAATCTCTGAAGGTATTTAACATTTAAATCGTTCCTGACCACACCATAAGAATGTCACTGGTAATGATACATTTTATAAAAAAGTCAGAGAAATAACAGATGCAGGTTACAGAAAAAATGGTGTATTTATTAACTGTTTATTTGATGAAGGATGGATTAATGCAAAGCCAAAGAACATTTTTATGGTCCCTTTCCTCTAGATTGTCTGTGATTTTTTGGTATTCCTAAAGCATATAAGGATGTTAAAGATTATCCATTTATGCCAATAGTGTCAGCAAGTGGTTCTAAGATAGAACCATTCTCCATCATTGTGAAAAAAAATAAAACCAGTGGTTATGAATAGCAGATCATTTGTTTTGGATTCTATTGATTGCATTGCCAAATTTCATGGTGCTATACTTAAAGATGAAGATTGGTTAGTTACACTGGATGTCTTCAATGTGTACATAGCCATTCCTACAGTCCAGGGTCTGGTATGGTTCAAACAATATTTGATTATACATGATGTTTTTAGAGTGAGAGAACTTAAATGTGTGTGTTCTTCTTTGGAGATGATTTTGAAACATATTTTTTATATTTGGAAAAGAATATTACCAAGAAATACATGGAGTAGCTAATAGGGCAGCAATGACCCAAATTTATGCAAATATAGTGGTAGGACATTGGGGTAATTTATTTTTGTATGATAGTATTGAGGAAATATTTACCCTTCATTGATGACATTCTTATGGTGTGGTCAGGAATGATTGCAATGTTAAATACCTTTGGAGATTATATGAACAAGACCTCCAGTTTTTGAAGTTTACTTTTTGTTACAGTAAGGTTAGTGTTATTATTATTATTATTATTTGGCCATTCAATTAGATTAGTACTAAGCTAACTGTCCTTGTGAGTCATTTAAGCCTAGCCAATTGTCCCATGTGAGACTCAAACCCTGCACCTTGTGTTTGCAAGGCAAACACCTTAACCATTAGGTCACCCTCCCAACCCTAAAAAATCACTTCCTAGTCTGGAACCCAGGACCCTGTGCACAACAATCACAGCAACATACCTCTGTACCATTTGAGCTGTAAAAAAGCAATGACAAGGATCAAACCCAGGATACTGTGCACCATAGTCAAAGTAATGAACCACTAAGCCATGACAAAGTAATGAACCACTAAGCCATTAAATAATGATAAGATATGTACCTCATTAGCTTGAAAATAATAGCATCTTAAATTTTAATAGTATGTGTCCAATTTATTTAATAATGTGGTAAAAGGTGAAATGAGCAACAAGCAGACTTTCTACTTTGGAAGATGATTTTAAAACTGAATTGTTAAATTCAAACATAAAATTCAGGCAAAGGGGTTACTCAGATTTATTAATAGATAATATTGAGACAGAAGTTGCTGTACATAAATGATTTATGTAGGCCAGTTGCACAATATGGCAGGGGTAATTGGAAGGTACTTATAAATGAAAATAACCTTAAATTTGGTAGGAGTTTGATTTTGACTTACACACTTGATACACCAGCCATTGAGGATTCATTAGAAGTATTTGATGCATTCTTGAAGGTGATCCTACAGTGAGTAGTAAGAGAATGGCAAATTAAAAAATGTATATTTTAGGCCATACTTTTAAATCCACAAATTAATTGACAGTTCAAGTGAGGGCCACCTTTCCTGTAATAAGTGTGATAAGTGCAAGCTTAAATCTAATTCATCCTCCTTTTTGTCTTAATATGGAGAGTAGCTACTGGGCTCCCAGTTATTGTAATTGTGAAACTACTAATGTGGTGTAGGCCGCAGAATGTTTAAGATGTCAGTGTTTTATATTAGGCACACCACTAGGAAATTAAAATTAAGGGTAGATAAACATTGTCCACTATATAAAAGAGAAATGGTAAGCATACTTTATTTAAACATTCAATTAACTGTAAGAACTTTAAAAGATTTATTTTTTTATGCAATTGATATCATTGAGGCAGACACTGGGAGAGAAGTAGAGAATCTTTTAGATTCAAAGGAATAAGAACAGTAAGTGAAATTAGACATGATGCATAGCGCATCTTTAAATAATCATATTAATTTTTAAGTGTGTGCTAAAGGAGCAAAAGTTGAGAAAGAAATAAAACATATGTCCACAACTATGTTTTAGTTTTTAGTTCATCTATCTTTTAATTTAGTTAATGGCTTCATAAAACAAGTTCTTCTAATTGTAAATGAATAGTACACACACACACACACACACACACACACACACACACACACACACGTGCGCATGTGCGTGTGTGCGTGTGCGTGTGTGTGTGTGTGCGTGTGTGTGTGTGTGTGTGTGTGTGTGTGTGTGTGTGTGTGTTTAAAAAAAAACAACAACACAGATTTCCATTGGGTGATTGATGGTGTCATCATGTTTTTCAAAGATTATTTAACCATGAGTCATCTGATGTTTCCAAAGTCTGGTGAAGTCTGTATGATTTTTTAGAAAGCATTTTCTGTGTTTTTATCTGGTTTACTTTTAATAATTTTTTGGAAGATTCCAGTGTGGAATGGCATTTTTTATTTTAATTGGTTTTATGTTTTAAGTTGCAAGCCATAGCCTTGCTTGTTTTTTTTTATTCATGTAAAACATTGGTAAAGGCACACTGTCTGCATGTATGTGCCTATTGTACTGATAGACAGGGTGCCATACCCTCTGTGGTCCACTGCAATCACACCATGATTACTATTTGTGGGCAACATGCAGAGTACTACCAACATAGCAGTTGTTGCCTAGGCCAGTGTGTTTGTGTATGAGACATGGGTTGAGAGTGTTCTCTGGGTAATACATGGTGTTGCTAACTTTGTTCGTCAGGCCTTGATATTACATGTAGGGGTATGGATTGGCAGCACAGCCTCTCTGCTATTTCACATCTGTTGTCCTTTTAAGGTGGACATTATGACATATAATAGTGCCAACCCACTCCACAATGAGTCCAGTTGTTACACACTCAAAGCCACCTCCACAAAGGATATGAATGACAAACACACACACACACACACACACACACACACACACACACACACACACACACACACACACACACACACACACACACACACACACACACACACACACACACACACACACACACACACACACACACACACGCAGGCACTTGCCACATCTGGGATTAGAACTTCTCCCTAACTAGTTTACTACACTGCAACATTATGTAGTTATAGGATGCGCCACGGAGATTACTGGCATACTCTTTCCCCAAAGGTGTATTTCACTGGGAGTGACATCAGCAGGCTTGCCAAAGAAGGTCAGTGGAGGTTGTAGTGACTGTGAATGGTCTCAAAAGCATTGCACTCTACACAGACAAAGAAACCCCCACACTTGTCACATCTGGGAATAGAAGCTCTACCAAAGTACTATATCACACTACAGCATTACACTGTTATAGGATGCACCACAGAGATTACTGGGCTACTTTTTTCCCAAAGGTGTATTTCAATGTGAATGACATCAGCAGCCTTGCCAAAGTAGGGCATTTGAATTGTAGTGAATGTGACTAGCCTAAAAAGGCACTACTCCCTACGCAGACAGAGACATACACACACAGTAGCCATGTCTGAGATTAGAACTCCTATCTACCTAGTTTATCACACTACAGCCTTATGCAGTTATATGATGGACAATGGAGATTATTGGGCTGCTCTTTTGCCAAAGGTGTATTTCAAAGTGAATGACATCAGCAGCTTTGCCAAAGTAGGGCATTTGAATTGTAGTGAGTGTGACTAGCCTAAAACACATTGTTCCCTATACAGACAGAGACACACAGTTGTCATGTCTGGGATTAGAACTCCTAACTAACTAGTTTATCACACCACTGCATCATGCAGTTATAGGATGCGCCATGAAGATTACTGGGCTACTTTTTCCCCAAAGGTGTATTTCAAAGTGAATGACATCAGCAGCCTTGCCAAAGTAGGGGATTTGAATTGTAGTGAGTGTGACTAGCCTAAAAAGCACTGCTGCCTACACAGACAGAAGCACACACACAGTTCTTATGTCTGGTATTAGACCTCCCAACTTACTAGTTTATCACCCTACAGCATTATGCAGTTATAAGATGCGCCATAGAGATCATTGGGTTACTCCTTTCCCAAAGGTATATTTCAAACTGAATGACATCAGCAGCCTTGCCAAAGTTGGGTATTTGAATTGTAGTGAGTGTGACTAGCCTAAAAAACATTGTGCCCTATACAGACAGAGACACACAAACAGTTGCCATGTCTGGGATTTAAACTTCTACCTAACTAGTTTATCACACTACAGCATGTTGTAGTTATAGGAAATGCCATGGAGATTACTAAGCTACTTTTTTCCCAAAGGTGTATTTCAAAGTGAATGACATTGGCAGCCTTGCCAAAGTAGGGCATTTGAATTGCAGTGAGTGTGACTAGCCTAAAAAGCATTTCTCCCTACACAGAGAGAGGCACAAACACACGCAGTCGCCATGTCTGGGATTAGAACTCCTACCTAATTAGTTTATCACACTACAGCATTATGCAGTTATAGGATGCGCCACAGAGATTATGGGTCTATTCCTTTCTCAAAGGTGTATGTCAAAGTGAATGACATCAGCAGCCTTGCCAAAGTAGGACATTTGAATTGTAGTGAGTGTGAGTAGCCTAAAAAGCATTGTTCCCTACAAAAACAGAGACATACACAAGCAATTGCCATGTCTGGGATTAGAACTCCTACCTAACTAGTTTATCACACTACAGCATTACACAGTTATAGGATGCACCACAGAGGTTACTGGGCGACTTTTTTCACAAAGATGTATTCCAAAGTGAATGACATCAGCAGGCTTGTCATAGTAGGGCTATGGGGAGGGTAGTGTGTGTGCATGGGCCATAACCCATTCATCTAGAGGTAGACACACCACACTCAGGCACATGCAGGTTTATATTCTGCAGGTATGAGTATACAACTGCTAGATCACTACTGCCTTGTACAGTCATGTTGCACAGCTAGCACTTGCACCACAGAGTCTGTAATGCTGAGGGATACCAGAGGCTAATTTCTACAGTGAGTGACATTTACACATCATGTGGTTGTAGCCATTTGGCTATGTGCTGGGTGGGACAGGCCTCATGATGGAAGGCTCTTTGCCACTGTCACTCTCTTCCACACATCTATGTATGTGTACTTTTGTCATATTATAGTGTGTTGTTCTTGGATATATGTGTGTATTCCTATCCAATGTGTGTGCAAAGCATGACTGGTGCATACTGAGAAGTGTATGCACTAACATCTGCAACTGTCAGATATGTATGTTCCACTGTTGTTGGCAGACATGGGCTTCATTTGTTTAAGTGTGTGAGCATGCCCAGTATAACCTTTCAGTATGTTGTTGTCTGACATTGCCTTCATTTCTCTAAGTGTGTGAGCATGCCTGGTATGTCCTTCTGTACTAAATGTGTGGATCCATTCTAGGTAGTTTGTACTCCAGTGCAGACCTTTGTGTTCTACACCTACAGGTAGCAAGCTGTTTCTTCAGGATATCTGTAGATCAGTTGGCAATATGGGGTCAAACTGTGCAAGGGATAGTATGTATTGTAGTTGATTGTGTCAGTGCTGCTTCTGCTACATGGTACTGGTGTTAGCATAGATATTCACACATGTGTACTGTTATACACTGTGATGTTTCATGTCCTCAAGTACTGTCAGGTGGATATTTTTTGATCACAGTGATGTCCTGGGTAATACAGGGTGGATGCAGTTGTGTCCAGTATTGAGGTCAAACACTTACATATTCATGGAAAGTTATGCAATTCTGGAGTGGGAGCTGCAGGCATTTGCTGCTGGGTGTGTTTATCCAGTTCAGCACCTTGGTATAGTGTTGGCAGAGGATTCCATACTTGTACATCCATCAACATGACAGTATGGCCTTATCTTGCTGTGTCAATATTTCACAGCTGTACAGATTTCACAGGTTACCCAGAGGCAGGGGTCATAAGTCAGGATATTACCCCTATTGTGGTGTACAGGCAGGTTTGTAGCCACCCATTTTTGTGTTTGCAGCCAGGGATAGTATGTGCACATGGCTGTGTATCGGTCCTTGCACATTCCATGGGCAGCATGGAATGTGCACACAGCTGTGTGTCAGACCTTGCACATTCCATGCTGGCCATGCTCCCAGCCCCCTCTATTATTCTATCCTCTTCCATACATTATGCATACATTCTCTGATACTTTCCCTATAGTAATCACCTCATCACAGCTGGGTTTTGGTGTTGGTCCACAGTTCATGCAGCGGGACATGGTTGACATGTTACTGTGGTATGTCTACATGGTCTTGCATATAGCTTATGTGAAGTGTGTTATGTTATTTGGGTGTGCATGACATAACATACATTGGCAGTATGGGTGTGATGCAGGCCTTTGGCAGAGGCCTGCAGGCCATTTGGTGGTGATGCAAGCCAGCTATAGCAGGCTGATGCATTCTGTCAGTGATACAGTCCCAGACTGCCATACAGAATATTCCCCTGGGGTGACAGGGTAGGTGTACTAGATGTTCATGCCAATACTTTCTATCAGTATTGATCAGGTGGTGTGGATGCTGGCAGGGTGCTACTTACAGCTAGGGACACACCTGCATGGTACACCTGCACTGCATGCTGCATTCTTTCGCTATTGCGATACACAGGTGGGGGTCATATTGTACCCATTCCCAACAACAGGGATACGACCAGAGAGGTACCTGTGAGTGGTGTTTGGGTGAGCTGGGTGCATGTGTGCTATAGACACTACTTGCATCTGACTCACAGATATGTATGGGTCATTCTAGTTATGCTGGCTTGTGCAGGGACATCAGCCTTTTCCCAATACATCAGTCCTATCACCTTTGTGATTTGCAAGTGTTCAACCAGACAACATCAGTATTCCCTTTTACAAGCCCAGATATTGTGATGCATACCTGTATGTGCAATTCCATGGGTGTGTCCATTTCACGGTTACACATTATATACTGTATGTCTGAGGTACTTTTCTCTCTGTACTGCTTGTATATCTAGTCCAACAGTCATGCCATGTTCATCTTTCATATAATGACAGATATTACCACCATACATTTACAATGGCTTACTGTTAGCATGTGTTACACTGGGGAGAATTGTCATTGGCACTGCAGTTGTGAGGACTTGGCCCTGTCATTGGCAGTAGTGGGCAATGGCCACTAGGTCAAACTTCAACATGCATACATACTGACCACTCTCACACAAAACGAAACACACACCAACCTAATACACGCATACCTGCATATTGTACAAATGCTACAATCTACCCTGCTACCTTGGCCAACTCAGGTCATCTGTGCTCCACTGGTATTATACCTACACATACATGTTGCTACATGTCTACATCAGACTGGAGGAGAAACACTCCTGACTGTTACTACATTTCTACTTAGGATTGGGGGGGGGCACACCTGACTGTTACAATGTGTGTACATTGGATTGGGGGACACACCAGACTGTTACTACATTTCTAAATAGGATTGGGGGGCACACCTGACTGTTACTACTTTTCTACTTAGGATTGGGGGGGCACACCTGACTGTTTCTATATTTCTACATAGGATTGGGGGGGGGGGGGGACCTGACTGTTTCTACATTTCTCCACAGGATTGGGGAGGCACACCTGACTGTTTCTACATTTCTACATAGGATGGGGGGGGGGCACACATGACACCTGTCCACATTTGCTATGGCTGTACTGGTATGTCAGGTATTCCATTTAATTCTGTATTCTAACCTATCATGCTGACTAGAGGCATATCAGTGTACTACAGCTCTTAGGTTTGATTGGCCTACATATCAGTTTCTGAATTCCTACCCTTCATAACTAACATCCCACTGTCTGTCCTGCTGTAGTCTGTCTGTGTAGGCCTGGCGGGGAGGTTACCCATAGGGATCATTCAGAGGGCTTAGCATAGCCTTTGTTTGTGTTTGTCTACACCTGTCCTGCTGGCTGATACTGTTGTTGGGTATGTGAATCTCCCTGACTGGCATGTGTGAGTCATATGGACACACATGTGGCCCAGCACATTTCTTGCAGTGGGTTTTGTCGCCATGTGTAGTACTGGCTACTATGGTGACAGCAGTATTTGTTACAGATCTCATGGTGCCACTATAGGTGTCTACTATCTGCTGGCATCCCATTCAGCCAACCAATTCCCTTGTATGCTCACATCCATACCATAGATACAAGTAACAACACATTTCCTTTCAGCAATTGGTAAGGAGATTGATTTGGGTCTATATCAGAACACAGAAAGTTCATACTTTCAATTGTTCTTACATCAACCCCTATTCAGCGAACGCTGAAAATAGTGACACGACAGATAACCAATTTTTTTTCCTAGGGAAAATATTTGGTTGTCCGTTTCTGTCATTTCGCTATTTTCAGCGCTGTGGTGGAAAGTTACAGGTCCGGTTCAGGTAAGTGTGCGACTGGGCATGTGTTAGGTGAGTTAGGGTTAGGGCGCGAGGGAGGTATGTATGCAATTGTGTGGGCATGAGGGTTAGGGCAGGTTAGGTGAGTTAGGGTCAGGGTGTGGGTGAGGTGAGTGTGCGATAGTGAAGGACCTTAGGGATAGGGTTTGGGTTAAGGTAAGTGGATGGTTAGTGGTGTTTGTACAGTTTAGTGTAGGGTTAGCTGTAAGATTTTGGGTGTATGTGTGTGGATTGCTGTTTGGTGTCCTTGTGTTGTGTGTATGTGTTTTGGAACAGCAAGTTTTTTTCCCTAGGAAAAAATTTGCTGTTCTGAATGTTCGATGTTGCCAGTGTTCGCTGATTAGGGGTCGATGTAAGAACATTCGAAATTGTGAACTTTCTGTGTTCTGATATAGACCCGATTGATTTAGCTTGTGGGTGTGCCTGGATTGAGGATGGGGCTGGAGGGCTGGCTATGTCGGATGCACATAGTACACACCTTATACATGGTTGAGCACAGGTAGTGTCATGTCTGGCATCCCTTTTACTGTATGTGCAAGTGAGAGGGTAGTGTTATTCCCTGGGTCCCTCCCATGTCAGTGTATGTGCTATGTGTTGCCTCTTTGCCAAGGCCAGGGCATACTGAGCACTCCTCATTCTGCCTACTGGGGCAGGCTCAGGTAGTTCCTCCTCTGAGTCACTCTGTGCCTGTGCAGGCCTTGGCAATTGTGGGGGCTGTGTGGCCCTAACCCATGCTTTTCCTACTGCAGCTGTTTCCACAGGATCATATTGTGTAGCATGACAACTACGATGACAAATTGACTACATATAGCTCGGGAGTACTGCAAGGCTCCACCAGATGTGTCCAGGTATCAGAATCGTGACTTGAGCATCCCAAACACATACTCTATTACAACTCTGGTCTGTGCGTGTGCCTCATTATGGAATTCTTGTTTGGGTGTGTGTGCATTTCTTATGGGTGCCATCAGCCACGGCTCCAGTGCATAACCAGTATCGCCTACTATGTGACCGTAAGGAATGTCCCCACTAGCAAATCTCTGGTACATCTGTATGAGATGCCAGATGTGGGAATTGTGATAGCTTCCAGTTCAACCAGCCCACACATTCATTATAATCCCCTGGGCATCGCCCATAACCTGGCAGTTGATGGAGGGGAAGCCCTTGCGGTTGATGAAGACTCTACCCCGCTCACCAGGTGGTGCTTTGATGCATATGTGCATGCAGTCTATAGCACCCACTACCTCAGGGTATTCTGCTATTTGGTGGAAGAGATGCATATTGCTGGCCAGTGCCTCACAGGTGTTGGGGAAATATATGTGCTCACTGGCATGTGCTGACATGACATCCATGAACTGGTGGAATACCCTGGATGCTGATGCCTGTGAGATCCCCATAATATCTCCAGTTGGCCTTTGGAAGGTACCTGTAGCTAGTATTCTTAGGCCTACACATGCCTTGGTATCCACTGGGATGGGTTCCACTCTGTTAGTTCTGTGTGTGTGTGTGTGTGTGTGTGTGTGTGTGTGTGTGTGTGTGTGTGTGTGTGTGTGTGTGTGTGTGTGTGTGAGGCATGGCTGGCACAGCTCAACAATTTGTTGTAGGAGGTCCCTGTCTACCGTACAGTGCTCCACTATCTCCAGCTCATGTAGCCCCTGATAGGTTACCCTGGATCTGTACACTATTCTCCGTCTCTTCACTGTGGGTTGGTCAACAGCATTCCCATCCTCACCACCCTCAGCTTCTTCCACGTGTTGATATATGATAGCTATTGCAGCCCCTATCATTTCATTGTTTTTGTTTGTTAAAATTCCCCCACTTGTATACACCGGTGGTGTAGAGTATGTGGGAAAAACCAGAAGGAAAGGTCTTTTCATAGTTTATAGTAGTGTTCTGGGCTGGTCTGCTCTGCTGCCTGTGTAATTGACTGATTCTGATACATTTCACCTGCCAGCTATGCTAGTATTCCATTTATTCTTGTGAGTCTGAGAATGCCTGGGACAATGGATTGGATGTTAATACAAATCATAATGCATATTGTTTACTTAATACATCTAATGTTAAATATGGAAGTAATTTTATACCTTCTTTTAGCAATGAACATGTTAGGAATTTCATGGCGATGCTTTGTTTCTCTGTGAAACAGGTGCATAATGAATTTAAGGTTAATAAGTCACTTTGTTGATTATAATTTGACCAAAAAAGAATGGACAGCATTAAATCAGTTAGCGGATAGCAAACACTTCATTATAAAACCAGCAGACAAGGGTAATAAGATTGTGATTTTACATTACAAACAATATCTTAAAATGTGTAATTCTCACCTGCAGGATACTAGTGTATATAGGGTTGTGAATATTACTATGTATTATGAAGCATTAAAAAAATATGAGGCTCTAATGTTGAAAGGACAACACTTAGGTTATCTAACTAAAGAAGATGTTAGGAAAAAGATGAATGTGGATAAATACAATATGGCTACTTTTTATTGCCTGCCTAAACTACATAAGAATGCAGTGGATCCACCTGGCAGGCCTATAGTAGTGGCAACTAACTACTTTTTGCATAATATTGGTATAATTATACATGAATATATGTACAACGATTAGATTCTTATATTAAAGACTCCTGATTTTTTTGAATAAAATTAAGAAAATTAACTGGAATTCTAAATGTTATTGGGTAACGCTAGATGTCACCAGTTTATGTAAGAAGGTTAAACACATGGATGGCATTATGGCTCTGCAATCTATTTTGGGTGACTGCCCTATTTCAAGTAATATTATTGAATGCGTAGAATTTAGTCCAAGAAATAACTATTTTTCCTTCAATGAACACATATTCCATTAGTTACAAGGTACAGCCATGGGGGCACCTTTTGCCCCCACTTATGCTAACTTGTTTATGGCCTCATTTGAAAGGAGATTTATTTATCAACATGATTTTTTCAAAACATATGTAGTTAAATACTATAGATACATTGATGATCTCATCATTGCATGTCAGGATGGTATGGAAAAAGTGCAGGATTTTATAAAAGATTTGCACTGTAATGGGTATAATTTATCCTTTGATGGCTTACAGGGTGGCAATGTATGTACATCTAGTAGGTGCAGAAACTAATGAAATCTTGACCTCTGTATTCAGAAAGTTTCAGGACAGTGGGCAATTTTTACATGGCTCTAGTTGTCATCCCATGCATTTAATTAATTCTTTACCATATGGAGAACTTATACGACTTCATAGAATTTGTAATAATAAAGAAGATTTATCTAAAGCACTACTTTCTACCTGTACTATGTTCCTGAATAGAGGGTACCTATTGTCTAACGTTTCTGAGGCTTTGGATAAAACCCGAGTACTGTTATTCTACTAATAATAATTATAATTATGTGAGTAATACTTATGGAAGTAGGAATACATCGGTACAAGATTTTATATATATATATATATATATATATATATATATATATATATATATATATATCGTAATGACATGTATAATGTTCTTAGTGAACAGATACAAAAACAGGTTAAATATTTCTGGACGTTTTTGATAAGGAAAGAAAAATTAAGAAAGTTATCTAGCCACTATCCAGTTTTTTCATTTAAGAACGGGACCAGTCTGTCAGACAAACTGGTTAAATCTTATTTTATAGCTCCTGCAGAAAGTCCCACAATAAATCCATTATTAAAGGGAACTTTTCCATGTGGAACATGTAGTATTTGTGAACTGATTGTTCAAACTTTTGATAAAATTGGAAATAAGAAGTTTTGCATCTTAGATAACTTTTCACGTGTTACTAAAGGAATTATATATGCCTTACGCTGTCCATGTAGGTTGGTATATATATATATATATATATATATATATATATATATATATATATATATATATAGGTGAGACTAAAAGAATGTTTAAGTATCGTCTGCAAGAACATGTCAGCGACATTAAAAAATGTAAAATAGAAAGTGCTGTTGCTGTTCATTTTAAAGAATGTCATAATAGTGACTATAAATTATTACAGGCTATTGTTTTGGAAAAAAATATTTGTGAAACTAGGTGATGAGGGAAGGTTAAAAGATCAATTGTTATTTAAAGAATCTTTATTTATTTTAAAATATAACACTATGGTTCCTCAGGGTCTCAACTGTGAAATTAATTGGAAATGTATGTAAATGATGTTTATAATTGAATTATTACCTTTGCTTGGTGGGTATTTAAGAGGAATGCTTGGATAATGTTTTTTATACTTCTTGAAGACTGCTTTGTCGAGGCACTAAAGTCTGGAATAAAAGTGGATTCTGTTTGCAGTTCCTGTGTCATTTTGGATATTTTTTGCTGTTTTCTTGTGTGGTTCTCCTAGATTACTTTCCTACTGCTGTTTTCCCTTCCTTGCCTTCCTGTTTAAGCTCGGGGGTGCACCGTACAAACACAGTGCTCAAATGTGCACAGAGCTGCTATTTCCTGGTTTACTTTTTCTTTTTCCCTTTAAAACCCTGTGCGCAGCACACACACCTGCTTAGGCGATGTAAAGAGTGCTAGGTAGCCTCAAACACACCCCCTTGCTTAGCTCTGCTAAGCTAAGGGCAAACCCGAGCCACAGGGCTCCAATCTGCTTACAGTATGCCTGACACACACCCCTATGATGTTGGCTAACTTCCAGGCTTGCACCAAGCTATTCCTGCTCTTACACTATTGGGTGCTGACTAGCATGCAGGGGAAATCTGGGATTTGGTATCATTCCCCTCATTTGCATAGGATTGCCTGATGATGCATAGTTACAGGTCCCACACTGAGCCTCCGAACTTAGCAACCACTATTCACTGGCCATGCTCACTTCTGCCTGCCTTTGAGTATAATGGCAAAATAGTGATTTTGGTTAGAATGCTTATTTGAGGGGTTTTATTTTATTTATCCCCGATCCTGTTTGCACGCCGCTGCCCTAGGCTTAAACAGCTGAGATAGACTAAAAGAAAATAAAAGTTTTTTTTTTTTTATTTTTGCAACTGTTTTCCATACCAGTGGCCATATATTTGGCCATTGGCATGCTTTATACATAATATCCACCCTTTAATTTTAGCTGTCATGGCTCCGTTTTGTAGTTTGCAGAAATGTATTCGGTTACTGACTGAGTACATTTTTGCAGATTACATTAGTCCTGCACGGCTGGCTTCCAGCTTCCTGGATCACAAATTCACCTCATTTGCATGGATTTCACCTGCAAATGGGGTAATTTGCATATAAGAGCTGAGTCCGTGCATGACTACTGCAGGAGCGCTCGTGCACGTCCCTACAGCTTATTCCTGTATCGCACAGCAGACATATTGCCTGCTGGAGCTCCTGCATTAGTCTTAGACACCATGCAGGGCTTGCTGAATCCAGGAGAAAATGTTTTTGAAAATATTTACTTTGCAGAAAATATTGTGTGCACTGGAAAGGAAAGTAGGAAATGATTTAGGAAAACCAGAAAATCTAAGATAAGTTGAAGCCATATTCTTCAAAAATGTCAAAGAAATAAAAGGAAAGCTTAAAGAAGGCTAGCAAAAAGCAGTAGAAAAAGAAATGGCTAAGCCTTCTGCTTACCTTTGTTTCTAATGAAAATACATGACTGAGGGCCAACAACAGAGAAAATATGTAGCATGTTCCAAAAAAATAAATAAATAAAAATAAAAATGGCCATCACCAATGTTGATTACACACTGTTAATTGACATTTGATGAAGGTACATTACTGCACATTACAGGTCCACTATACTTTCTTCCTTTCTATACAGTTATACACTCTATGGGAATGAAATATATCCTCCTATGCTCTCCTTGAATAAGGAAGTCTTTTGTATGAAACAGAAAAGTGACTCACACTTAGACAAGGTTACTAAATATGAAATAAGTATTAGTTCTTATCCTATGGTCTGCTATTCCCCTAAAGTTATTTCCATTTGGGGCAACTATTACTCTGATAATGGAGTTCTATGACTGAGAGGTTAATGGAATAACTCTGCCCTAAAAAGGTACTATAAACTGAATAAAAGCAGACAGAAGCAGTTGCTTCAGATGAAATAATTCTGTCCAGAATTTATTCATACAGCTAAGAAACAGAAAAGGAACTGAAGCAGAAGGGGAAAATGCAAAAGGATGAAAAACAAGTTGGAAGAAAAGATGGGTCAGGCATTCTAGGTTTGGTATGAGAATGTGGCTTAGGGAGCTGTATGGTGTAGAGTGGTATTATTACAGAACATAGAAGATGAGGTAGTTTAGTTAAAAAAGATAAAGGTGCTTTGATCATCCTATTGCAGGCAAGCAGACAAGGAGATAACATGACCTGCCTGGATGTAATATGGGGATGAAAGGGCTAATGTGCAGGACAAGAATGCTGGAATACAGAAGAGGGGCAAAAACAGATTTGGAGGTGTAATTAGGGTGGAATACCCCAAAAAGGGATGTGGAGGGGTCAGGCAGAACAGACTTGGAGAGAGCTAATGTACAAAATGCAAGGAAGGAAAGGAACAATGTGTACAGTAGGTCAAAAAGGCAGGGGATAGTTCTAGACATTCAGTTAACTTAAAGAATAAAAACACAAGTGGGAAACAACAGAGCTTTAACATGCAACATTAATGAATCACACCTTAAAAATGGATGGGAGAGCTAGCACAGGCAGCCCAGAAACAGCAAACATGGCAGATGTTAATGCAAGGAAGACGTTCTAGTGATCAGAGACTTGATCACTAGGAAAGTGGGGTGGACAAAGAAAGTCAGGATGAAGTGGATGAGTTGAGGCGAGAACTGTCCCAGGATCAAGATTACACAGGGCAAGTCAGTTAATTAGAAACCATCTTTTGTGTGGTAAGAGACATACACCTCATAGTACTTGCAGAGTACAATAAAGGCATGGGGGTTGGCAAGAACATGCCGGGAGTTCAGATGTTCAATGGCCTATGTGAAGGTGTTACCAGTGGAAAATATTAATGCAGCAAAGGAGAATAAGATCAGAGACTATATCCTCTGATTCAGAAAGTGGACTAATGGGTGTGGATTTGAACTTGAGGGTGACTAGAAAGATGTGATAAAGTGAGAATGTGTGTGCCACTAATGGATTTCACATTTCTATGGTTGGGACAGCCTTGTTGAAATATGTAGTTCAAATAATTATCAGGATAATTATGTCATTAAACTGAAGTGGAGAAGATAGGGTGGGGGAAGACTGAGAGGAGGACAAAATCAAAGGTAGTAGGAGTTGGATAATTAACTGAAATCACAACAGGCAGGGAGGTACAAAACTCATCAGGGAAGGCAGAGAACTGAGTAGGTAGGAATCTGTGTGCAAAGAACTGCAAGGTAAGGTATGAGTGAAATTCTAAAATGGTGAATAGGGTGGGAAAAGGTCCAACAGTTAGACACAGACAAGACTAGCAGAAGAACATGGAAGGTTATATTGACTAATATCTGGAGTTCAGACAAGAAAATAAGGCATTGTCTGTCAGTGATGCAAGGGGGGAAGCAGACCTAATAGAAGCTACAGAAATGTGTCACATGATGAAAAGGATAAGGATATGTAGGTCCCAGGATAGCAATTATTCAGGTGGACAGAAAAGTCAAGCTGGGGAGGGGTATTTTACTCCATTAGGCGTGGTACGAAATGTAGGTACTTCAGAACAATAAAACAGAGAAGGGGAGAGGGGAACCAGAAGACCATCAGCAGTTAGTAGCCTAGCATTTATATGAGAAGGAAAATTTGGCTAGATATAATATATTGACCACTGGAAGCTGAAAAAAGATAATGGTAAAGTAGAAGAATCAATAACACCTTAGTTGTTATGAAGGGAGACTTAAATCTCCTAGAAGTAGACTGTTTTACTCCAGCATCAAATCAGGATGAGAGTATAAAATAGTGGAGATTTTCTTCCGACAAAGTAACTGTAACAGTAAATCTTAACATTGGAGTTGCATATATCCTATCTGCATCTTTGACAAAACATCTCACAGAAGACTGGTTGGCGAAATGAAGAGATTTAGAGCTATAAAGAAAATGATTAAATACATGAATGGCCAGCATAAAATGAAAAGTACTAGTTAACCCACACTCCCCAAAATAAATAAATAAAGAGACATAAATAGTGATGTACCTCAGGAGCTGGTCCTAGGACCAAAGCTTATCAATGTTTTTTGTTTCAGTCATCAAGAGGGTCATTGAGAAGAAGATGGATCAATCTGTTTCTGGATGACAAGAGATAGGAAGAGACAATGGAGGATGGGGAGAAGGAAACCTTCAAGGGGACATGTGGGGACTGCTCTAAATGGCATTCATGTTTGAATGGGTGGAATAATAAAGTATTCATTTAGGGTCTAAGAATCCAAAGGTTCAAAGAGAATAAGCAGTATTGCAAATGCTGGTGGTCCATCGTAGTTGTCATATGATAAAGTAGAATAGCAAGCACTGCTGACCTAATGAAAGTGTCCTTTGTATCCATGGCTGGGCAACTACTAGGAACTAACAAACATGTATAAAAAGGGCCCAGAAATTGCCCATTGTTGTCCATTATCTAGCATCCATAAAAATGGCAAACATGGAATTACTGTCTGTACCCTAGTTAACCAGGAGTGAAGAACATTTAATCACAAGTGAAGGCACCTTGTCAAGTTAAAACAAGCTATTGATACTTTTAACATAGGATCATAAGATCATAGGATCATAGAGATTACTAGGCTATCAACCTGGAGGCCATTTTAAGCCTAGACGTTTCATCCCAATATAATACCATGTGTTTCTTCCCAGGCCTCCACTGAAAATTGTCTTTGTTTCAAGTCAGACTTTTCCAGTAAACAAATATTAAATAAAAATGAATACATAAATAAAATGCTAGTCAATACCTAAGATTGCATTTAGTGATTACTGCCTATATCCAGGAGGGTTGTGGACACTATCCCTGGTAAGAATTTATGGTGCCCCATCCACTCGTCTTGGATCCTCTTGAACAGTGTCATAGAGGTGCTCTGTTTCACATGAATTGGTAGCTTGTTCCAAAGACATGGCAGTCACTGGGAGATAAATCTGTCCCTCCAGCATGTCCTATTTAAGTCGCAGGCCATATTTAGATCCCTGGGATGAGGTAGCCCTAGTCCCATTTGATTTACTGATATGCAGCAAGTTCATTAGGTTTAGTCTTGGATTGCACTGTAGGCCAGGCCTAAGTCTCCCCTAAGAAGTCTATATGACACAGAGTATAGTGACAGGGACTTTAGTCGGTCTGTGTAAAGCACATGCTGGAGCCCCTTGATCTACTTTGTTAGAAACCTCTGAGGTGTCTCCAGTTGCTGCAGGTGCTTTGTACGGTGCATGCTGAATGGGGTGTTATACTCAATTATGGTCCAGATTAGTGCCAAGTATAGAGGGGTTCTAACCTATTTTGCTGTGAAAGAGATGTGTTTATTAATCAAGTGTGCTATGTAGAAAACCTTCCTTACTACAGTAGACACAGGGTGGTCAAATTTAAGACTGCAGTCAAATTTTGATCCCAGGTCCCTTACAACTTATGTTAGACACTAGGGAGCATTGGGAATTAGGATTTTTTTCCCCCTCATTCTTCTTCTTTTCTGTTGTCCAGCATGGCCCCTTCCACTCTCTCTCTAACCTGCTTTTTTTCTTTTCAGAGACTGTGCCTCACATCTGAGATGTTCTAAATTGTTTGATGTGATCTTATAGCTTACTAACAGTCTACATATTTCTATTTGTTCATATCACTTAGAATTAACAGATCCCCAGACATCTGGACTGCTGTTTAATTTCATAAATGAAGGACTAGTTTCCCTACTTTTAATTTGCATTACCAATTCAGTCTTTTTCATTTCTGTATAAGAATTAAGTACAAGTACCTGAGTAAGACAACAGCTATTGAGTATGAAGTATTTTGGATGAAAATCATCACCTCAAGTCTGACTTCCTGGCCATCTTCTGGAAATCAGTGAATTGCTCCTGTCCATGAGAGGAGGGAGCACTTTTTCCCTATGAAGGAAATTAATTACCTTGAGTTCTTATACACATGAAAGAATAGAGATGATTGTGAGATAGGCCAGTGGATCTATGGAGTGGTAGTAATACAGCAGGTCTTGTACTGGACAGTGGTGGTAAAGTAAGAACTGAGTCATAGGCTGAAGCTCTCAGTTTACCAGTCTAGACCACATTCATACCTTTGGTCATGAGTTTTGGGTAAAGACTGAAAGGATAAGGGCATGGATACAGATATCTGAAACAAGACTCCTTCACTTAATAGCTGGGCTCACCTTATGTGGCAGAATGAGGATTCTGTTAATCCATGAGGACCTCAGAGTACAGTCACTGCTCCAATATGTTGAGAGAATTAGTAGAGGCAGTTTGGACAACTCATGGTAATACTCCCAGGTGCTTACCAAAGGATGTGTACATAACATAGCAGATGTAGGCCCTTGGATATCATTTCAATAACCTGCAAATAGCAGCAGTGTAAAAGATAGGTGAGTTGTAATCTAGTCTAGCCAGAGGATGTAATAAAAGTGGTATCTCAGATATCTCTTATTTCATAAAGCTCCATTGTGCTCCCTTCAGAATAATGTTATCCATTAGCACAGGTAACTTCCTCTTGGAACAAGTTCAGTTAGGCAACTCCATAATAAACAAAAAAGTGCTTGTCATTTTGATTTAAACTTCTGTTATTCATTCTGAAATTCATGACATTCAGTGTTTATGGAACTTTGTTTCAGTGTGAGGACCTTGAAACACTCCCCGGGATTAATGAAGCTTGGAGCAAGAACAGTTTTAGCCTTGTGCCAAGCATCCTCACTACAGATGGTGCAGCAGCAGAATATATATGAGGGCTTGCTGCTGCACCCTTGACATGCACAGAAAATGTGCGCAAGTGCAGGGGACGTGTACAAGTGCTCTACGGAGACGTAAACATGCCCAGACAGTTGCACAACCTACTATGCTTACCAGTAGAGCCCGCCTCTAATAGTAAGTCAGTAATTCAGTGTCCGTGGATACCGAAATGTATGCTAAGCATACAAGAGTGTCCACGAACAGTGAAATAAAATTGAAGTAGTAAACACACAAGCACGTAGTAGAATGTTGAGCCCTGTCCCTAGAACTTTGAGAATTAGATTCCCCATGTCCCTATTATACATTTGAATTGCTGCAATATCGAAGGTGTAAGCAAAGCACAGTGTGTTTGCACATCGCTGCCCTCCACCAAGCATAACTTACACATCAAAGTCATTCAAATAGAGAAAAACATGCGGAATCAACGTAAACATAAATAGTGTAATGTTTACAGCATCCACCTAATGAACAAGCATTCACGGCTCGAGCCCAACAATAACACATATCATTTTCCATGTGGAATGAATGTTGTTTTGTTGTAAAACTGACATAAGAGTATCGCATGAGATGTTTAACTAAATGTCATTCAATCAAAGTGGCACTGTCATAACGAATAAGGCACTAGTAAGCTGGTGTAAGCACAAATAAGCAGCAGTAAACATATTTAAGTACCAGTACGCAAGTCTGAGTGCGCTTGCGTGAGTCTAAGCAGTGCCCAGCATAGGCAATGTATATAAGTATGTACAGATATATAGACATGAAATTTATTTACAGGTTAAGCGCTTTCATCAAAATAAAATTGACTTCATCAGTCTGATGAAGTCAATTTTAATTTTATTTCAATTTTAATTTTATTTTAATTTTAATTTAAATTTTATTTTAATTTTATTTTAATTTTATTTTATTTTGATGAAAGCACTTAACCTGTAAATAAATTTCATGTCTACAAGTCCTGCTTGTGAACTTTGTTGGTTCTAGTTTTTACTTTCAACAGTTCGCTACATTTTTTGGTTTACGTACAGATATATAATATATATATATATATATATATATATATATATATATATATATATATATATATATATGTGTGTATATGCATATATATCTATGAAGAATGAATGACGTAACAATAAAGCATACAAAAGGAATGAGAAGGGAATCAACAGCAACCCCAGTGTTATATAGCGCTGTCAGCGTATGTTATATCAAGCTGGGCAGGAGTGAGCAAAGCGCTGCTACTCACACCAAAGGCAGGATATTACCAGTGGGAATAATATTGTTGATCTGCTAAGTCTACTTTACAATCAGAGGGTAGTCCCTGGTGGGACTACCCAAAAATTGATAGAGTGTTTGGCCATCCGACCATTACACAAGCAAGGGCAGGTATGTTCAAGGACTAAATGGTGGGAAATCCTGAGAATATATGGGTTGGGACAACATAAGTGTAGGGCCCCTAACGCTCGGGAGAGGGCAATGTGTGGAGGTGTGTCATGGCTGTGATAGCACCTGGACAATGGATGGTATGCGTGTATGTTGAACTCGGGTGGGGTGGAGGAACTATGGGTATGAAATTATGGATCCAGGTGTGCCAGGGTTGGATGGGTTGCTTCTAATTGGACCGCCTTGTGGAGGTCAGCGAGTTCATTATAAGTATATATGCATACACACATGCAGACATCTATACGTAGAAGTACATTCTCTGTAACACATTCATTCCATTTGCAGACATAAATAACATGAATGTGCCCTTACAAACCTTGACAGTAGATAGAATAATAGGTTGTGCATAAGAGGGAAGGGACAAAACTGCTAAAACGCATAAGTGTGTACAATGTCCAAAGTCAGTGCTGTGCTGAAAATATCAAATGTGAGGATTTTCTCACACATGGAATCATTCCTGTGATCTACCTGCTATGGCAACGCCAATTACTAAACCGGTCTATTTGTAAAAGAAATATGCTGAACACTTACATAATTAGGCTACCACATAGACATACTTATTAATTTATCGTAGTGTCATGTTAACGGGAGTAAGGATGTAATGAAGTATAGAGTCTAATCTTGACATAAAGACATATGTGCCCCATGTGGGACAACCTAAAAATTAAGAATAATATCCTTTTAGTCGCTCATGTCAGCAATGTTTGTGGACTAAAAGTTTGGGAGTTCTGAGGATACGTGGAGTGAGTCAACTGATGGGATAGGTCGACAGGAGTAGGGAGTGGCCAATGTGTAGTGGTGGTGTGGATACACCGCAAATCCAATTGGAGAATGGATGACTGCAGTGTTAGGGAGGCATTGGGGTGGGTGTTTGGGGAACCAGGAGGCACAGCAATAGTGTATTGGTTAAAGTAACCGCCTAACGAACAGACATTCCCGTTCCTAATCCCACTGCATCACATACCATTTACCATTGGTAATCTGAACATGAACATATTTCAACTTCTGACTGCTGTATAACCTGCAAAATAACAATTAAAATTGAACTGGAGTGAAGTGTCAGTGTCATAATGATCTTGTCTCCTGAATCTGATTGACTTCTTCGAATCAGTCTCCAGAGCTGTGGACGAGGGTAAGGTGGTCCACACAGCCTATCTGGACCTTGCCAAGGCATTCGACACCATCCCCCACTCTGGAATCATAGATAAACTTACTAAGCTGGGCATAAATCCCTATGTCACTCGATGGGTTCCCAACTGGCTTACTGACAGAACCCAGACTGTAAAAGTAGCCGACTCCAAATCCATCTCCAGACAAGTGACAAGTGGAGTACCTCAGGGTTCAATCCTGGGACCACTCTTGTTTGGCATCTACTTCTCTGAAGTACAGGCCAACACTAAGGGACTCTGGCTAACAAAGTTTGCTGATGACTGCAAACTGGGAGCCATTATTGAATCCCCAAATGATGTGGATATTCTACAAAAAGGCCTTACAGAAACAGATGCCTGGTGCCAGAGCCATGGGCTCAAGCTTAATGCCAAGAAATGTATAGTTATCCCCTTTGGAAAAAAACATGTACCCATGAATTACCACACAGGTGGCAGGATGCTAAACATCAAAAGTGTGATGAGAGACTTAGGGACACAGGTGGACAGTGGTCTCACTTTCGATAACCACATCGCCACAACAGTCAGGAAATACTTCAATGTGGCACACCTCATCACTAAGGGCTTTTCATCCAGAAAAAAGGAGGACATTGTCCCACTGTACCCATCCCTCATTAGACCCATTATAGAGTATAATGCCCCGTTTGGTATGTACCTCACAAGACATCTGCAACAGCTGGAAAGGCCACAGAAATACCTCACTAAAAGAATCACAGGCCTAAAGCAGATGCCATATGCTGACCATCTAAAAAAACTCCAGCTATACTCTGTGGCATCGTCTACTCAGAGGCGATCTCTGCTTAACATACAAGGCCATGTCGAACCCTGAGCTGTTGGACATGCTCCACTTAAAGAAATCACAATCCCTCAGAGCCACACACTCCAGGGATCTAAACCTTGTTATCACAATGAAAAAAACATGCTGGAGGGATAGGTTCCTGACCCAGAGACTCCCCATACTCTGGAATAGACTGCCCATACATGTCAAGCAGAGCGCCTCATTGGCTCTCTTCAAAAGGAACCCTGATGATTGGATGGAAGATAGGAAATTCACCCCGGGGATCATGTCAGTCACTCTGCTAGGCAAGGGCCCAGAGAAGTAAATATTGTGGGAAGAAATATCCAGGGAATTGTTATGGCTAGGCTTGCATAGGCCCTAGGGCCGATAGCCTAGTACCAACCTATGAACCTATGAACCTATGAAGGCACTAGTAAGCAGGTTTAAGCGTATATAAACATCAGTAAGCCTGTGTAAGTGCATTTGCGTGGGGTATGCATTGCTTTATAGACAAATATATATATATATATATATATATATATATATATATATATATATATATATGTGTGTGTGTGTGTGTATGTGCGTAGATATACACAGATATACAGCTGTGATAGGAAACAGCACACAAGAATGACATATGTTCACAGGCTATGCCAATGGAAGTGAGGGGCCCAAGCAAGAAACATGAAACACGTAGCATGATCTTCCACCCCCGCCAGCCTACATGGGAAACATACACACAAACCTGCAAACAATGTAAATAGTCCACTGCTCCCCAGACGGCAAAAATCGACAAGACCAAAAGAAGGTGATACATCGAACATGCTGGCTGGGGTGTGTACATACCCAGAATACAAGGCTGGGAAAGCCTGATGACCCATGGGTTGAGACAATTGTATGACATGGGTCCCGTGAAGTTTAGAGTGGGCAGCGTGTAGTGGTGTGTTCAGAACTGACCAGTACCCAGAGTAAGGATGGGTGCTGTAGAGGAGGTGCAGCTGGGGGAACTATGAGTAGCTAGTTATGGGTCTAGGTGTGCAGGTGTTGGCTGATGTGGGTCTATATGGACAGCCCCAGGGATGTAAGCAAATGTGTTCCTTGGGCATTGTTATCGCCCAATGAGCAGCCACACCCACTACGTGTCCCAAAGTGTAATCTATATGGCAAGGAACGGAATAAGCAGATATAGATGTATATATGTAGAGGTATGTGTGTGTATATCTGCCCATAGCAACATAGAGGTAATTCTCTCCCTCTCCGTAGTACAAATGTATACATACAGAGACAGAATACATATACATACCCACATATAGATATATACATATGCAGACACCCATAGACCCATATGTTGTTAGATATATATATATATATATATATATATATATATATATATATATATATATATATATACATGTATAGAGAGAGAGAGAGACAGTGTGAGAGAGAGAGAGAGACAGTGGTATAGAAATATATACATGTATGCATACATATACAGATATATCTGTATATAGTAATGTGTATATATATATATATATATATTTGTGTGTGCGTGTGTGTGCGTGTGTGTGTGTGTGTGTGTGTGTGACTGTATATAGCTAGGATATGCTACAGCAGTTTTGAATTACATATGTTCACAGGCCGTGCATATGGGGGTGAGGGGTCCAATAAACAAACGTGCAACACGTAGCATCAGCCTGTCCCCTAGCTAGGCCGGTGAGACATACAGACACGTAATACAAGTAAACACAGCACTGCTTCCCAGACCACCGGCAGGATACTACCAGTGGGCAAGACCTGCCAGGTCTAATCTTGAAACAAAGACATCAATGTCCCTTGTGAGACACCCAACAATTACTGATCATCAGAGTCAGTCCATGTAATGATTCATCAAACCAGGCTGTAGACATACATGGACCAGTAGGTTGTGCAAGCCTGATAACCCATGGGTTGACACAATGTACGACGTGTGTCCCGACATGCGGAGAGTGGGCAGTGTGTAGTGGTGTGTTTATAACCCACCTGCACCCACAGTAAGGATGAGTGCTGTAGAGGAGCGGCAGATGGGGGAACTATGGGTATGCAATTATGGGCCTAGGCGTGCAGGTGTTGGCTGGCGCAGTCGTATTAGCACTGCCCCGGGGATGTAAGTAATATTCTGAAATGAGCATAGCTTATGCCCATACCTCTCAACCCTAAGAGCAAATCCACTGGAAAGGACATAAACCATTGGGGGAACAAATAGGGACCATACCTCTCAACTGTCCCTGATTTCCAGGGATGTCCCTGATTTTGACTCAAATTCTAACTCTGTCCCACTTAATCCCTCCTAAAACTAGTGACTTTTGGAGGAAAGGTGGTGAATTACACATAATGAATAATGACAACAATTAAGAGTTATAAACATCATTTACCTCAGAAAATGTGTATTAAATCATATACTCTGAGTCTGTCAATGTGTCAGGTTAATAGCACTAATATTTTAAATGTGTCCCTGATGTTGTCATGATGTGTCCCTGATTCAGTTGATATTTGTCCCCAGTCATTTGAGAGGTCTGATAGGGACAGAAAGCACATATTCCACTTACAACCTTAGAAAGATGATAGAATCATAGGTATGCAGTAGCATGACTCGGCTGTAGGATGTGGGTTCAAAAACCCAATTACTTGTTTGTATTGAAAAGTGTCAGTTCCCATGTATTAGTCAGACAGGTGCAGATTGTAAGAGGAACACAACAATAATATTAATCAAACTCTGGACAGGCTGCGGATTCCATACAGTTGAACAGCATGCTTTCGACTAATGGGCAGCCATTCCCGATACTGTAGACATGTAATTCGATGTAATATGCTTCACAAGGTAATATCATAGTCCTCACACCCACCCAGGGGTGTTTGCATCAGATGCAAACACCAAATGCAGTGCATTTGCATGTGCGGGAGCAAGAGGGTGTAAGCCTGTTTGGCCACCGGTATGCGAGTATCACACTGGTAAAGCAATGCAGACGCTAATTGAGTGTAAGAAACTGTAACAGGAGGTTAGCATTGCTTAGCTCCGCACAAACCTACACACACCTGCTCACAACTGCTTTAATGTGCCTAAATCACACCGTATCCAATGGTCTTGTTCTGCCCAGCAACAAAATAAACAGCCTCTGCAAGACTCAAAACCAGGACCCTGCACATCAGAGCCAGTGTGATTTACCACTAAGCCATGGCAGATATACAGACGTCAGATGCTATCACAAACATATCATCCAGCACAGTCATTCAACAGTATAGGAAATGTATTCCATCATGTAGATGTATTTGTGTGTTTTTATGTCCAGATATAGATACATACATATATATAGATATATCAAGAACATCCCATGTGACAACAAAGCATTAAAAAGGAATGAAAAGGGAAACACCATCAATGCCTGTATTATGTAGTGGTGTTGTCCTATGTAATATCAAGACTCCCTCAGACAGACGTGATATTAATACACGCAAACATTTGTACATTTGAAAAATACATCACTCTGTGCATTTTATTTACATTAACTCAACAGTTCCTGTCAAATCATTATGTGAGAACAGTACTCTTGCAAGGTGCTGTGTGCGACATAATCAAGAAAAAGGTAAATGGGGTAACCACAGAGAGACCAGTAGTTTCATGTGTACAATGGGGCCATCTGCATCACGGGTACCTGGAACCTTTAGGAGTCATGTGCATACCAAGATCATGTGCCTGAGAGACATGGGTGAGGACAACTGGAGTATGTTGTGATGCAAATTAAAAAGGTTACATGAGTTCAGTGGACATGTGTGTGAAATGGACAGCTATGTATGCGGCAAATGTTGTTCTAGGAACAGATTGGCCTTTTGTTTCTGTAGGGTGAGAGTGGAATGTGGGGGAAGGAGAGTAGGTATGCTCGTGGAGGATAGGTTGGGTAGGATGACAGACAAGACAGCATACAGGGTCGGTATATGATACATGTGGGGGGATGCACCTTGGACGGTGAGGGGTGTTCAGCAGTCACAAGCCCATGAGTCCCCAGATGGAAACAGTGGGACGGAGGTCCCCAGCCATGGGCTGCCACCACTGCACCAAAAAAACCGCAAAGGTGGCTGTGCTGGGGGCTATCTAGGAGGGGCAGGCTCACCATGTAAATGTGACACTCTGCCCTCGAGCTGGCATATCTGGCCTCAAAATCCCTTATTGAGCTCCCTATGCACCACGTCCAGGACTGTGCGACACTGGACAAGTTCCTGTCTGGACCTGCTCCCAGGGGCGACAAGCCCCATCCTCAGTGATGGTTCCACCAGAAGGTGGTGCAGAGCCAACAGAGATGGAGGTCTAAGGCTGGGCCCCAGATGTGCTGGTGCCAGGTGCCATGGTCAGCTGAAGTGGGACAGGAGGTTCTGCCAGGACCTCCAAACCCAAACAGCCTATGGTGTTGCAATTTTAACACAGATATGGCTTAATAATAGTCAACAGCATTCAGGATTACTTATAACAACATGCATAGATATGACCATCAACCCAACACAACAGATGGTATACATTTGCAGAGGGAGAACAACACATGCATCTGTACTGCATGACATCTGTACAAAGTGTAGAAGACTTGTGACTGCAGCTATGAACAGTGGCCCATTATTGGCATGTCACTGTGAGAACCTCAGACAGTGACTGTCATACCACTGTTTCATGTGACATATGTCCAATCAGGGATCCGATGGCAGTAACTCTCATCACTATCACCATGTACTGACTGCAATCCTCACACTATGCTTCTGCAGTTCACAGATGTGTGTTCAGTGAGTAACACAGGAAACAAATGGTTCCACAAACTGACCAGTCCACAGATGGCCCTACAGATGGGGGTTCCCTCACAAACAAAACACTGTCTTTGTCAGTTTTAAAACATGCAGAATAGCCATTACCATGCACAACGTGTTAAACTGGCAGTAGTCTCAATGAAGCATAGCTACACTTACATGCTGTAGTCATGTTGGGCACACCACCCTCCTGTCTTTAGGCTATTTTCCACTGTGTATGTTGTTTGAGGAATATTCAGATATCATCTGTGATGCCATTTACCAAACACCAGATCCAGGTTCCACTCACAGCGACTGTTGTGGGCAAACGCAAACATGATGTTCCTAAATATTGTACTGTGTTTCCATGCGATTGGCTATGGGAACATCTCCACAGCTGTTCCACATGCAATCAGCGAGAGGAGGACTGCAATAGGTGCAGAGGCCATCACCTGATCATGACCATCATTTACAAAACACAAGCTGCTGCTGAGCAGGTGTACAACTCCACATCCACCAGAGAGTGTGTGGGAGGGACAGACAGAGGAAAAGTACATCAGAGAAGGGCTTGGAGACTAAAACCTAAGAATCGTCTGTCACACACCTACCATTACAGGGGTTCAAACCCCTAACTGACTAGCCATTATTATTACAAGTGCATGCAGTTACTCCATGTGCCACAAAGCTCACATGTTGGCGTGCTGTAAGAACATATATGTGTACTGGTGAGTGACATCTGCAACAGAGATATATAGTAGACATACATTAGGTGTAGCACACATGGCTGTCCACATGAACCGATGTCATTGTCAACACAACCATACTCTCTAAGGGACTCAGACACATTGCCACACTTTGCCAGGCCCACAAATATACTTCCTAACTACTTAGTTTCCCACACTGCAGTCGGTATGCAAATGGGAGTTATACTGTGTGTGACTGTGGTTGGGAACATCATACCCCACATGCAGACACAAGGTGCCAGTACTGACATGCATGTGTGCATTGCTTCATGGGTGTGTAGTGGTTGGCTGTGCAAGATGGCTGTACAAGGCTGAGTGAGGGGTAATCCTTGGCATCACGCCACCCGACAATGGTGTACAGTGTGGTTCAGGGGTGTAGTGTCTGCAATGTCCCACAAAGATGGGGTTTGTATGAACTGTCCTGTCATCTTGGTTACCATTATGTATGGCCATTGCTTTGCAATGCATGCCGTGTCTGTGTTTGATAGTCCTTGACATGGACATTGCCTGGGATGTACACATCCCACAATAATGTACAGTGACATGTACAAGTGTACCTGGTTGGGCTGGTGCATGTTGTGTACACGGACAGTTATCCTCAGATATGCCAATACTGGTCTGGTGTGGCAGGACCTGCTTATAGACAGCAGGTTGACCCCGCACCTGCATTGATAGCATGATACAGGTATTCCCTGGTGTCAGTGGCACCTGTCCATACAGGGCATGTGTGTAAGCCATTGTATGGCCTCTGTGGATCACATTTGATGGCACCACATATGTTGCAGGCATCCAGTTAGGAACATAGCGAAGGCACATTGTCCACAATTATGTGCCTATTGTACTGCTGGACAGGGTGCCATGCTCTCTGCAGCCCACTGAAATCACACCATGCCTACTATCTGTCATCAATGTGCAGGGTACTAGCAACATAGCGGGATATTCTAGGCAAGTGTGTTTGTGTATGACACATGGGTTCAGAACGTATTCCGGGTAATAGTAGGGTTGCATACTTTGTTCATCAGGCCTTTTGCCAGATATAGGGGTATGGCTTGCCAACACAGCCCCTTGGCTGATTGACATCTGTACTCCTCGTGATGTGGACATTGTGACATATAATATGGACACCATATAGGAAAACTACAAAATCAACTCCTCAATGTGTCCAGTGGTTAGACACTCACAGCCACCTCCACACAGGCTCTGATGTCAAACACACACACACACACACAAACACAGACACACACACACACACACACACACACACACACACACACACACACACACACACACACACACACACACACCATGTCTTGGAATAGAACTCCTACCTAACTAGTTTATCACACTACAGCATTACGCCACTCGCTACTGTGATTACTGTGTTACAGCAGTCCCAGAGGTGTATTACTAGGTGGGTGACATCAGCAGGATTGCCAAAGGTGGTTATGTGAATTGTAAAGAGTGTGCATACTCTAAAAAGCATTGTTTCTTTCTCAGGCAGACAGACACACACACACAGTTGGCCTGCCCTGGAATAGAACCTCTACCTAACTAGTTTATCACCCTATAGCATTATGCATTTACAGCATGCGCTACAAAAATCACTGTGTTATGGAAGCCTCAGAGGTGTATTTCTAGGGGGTGACATCAGCAGGATTGCCAAAAGTGGTTATGTGAATTATAAAGAGTGCGCATATGCTAAACAGCATTGTTTCTTTCTCAGGCAGCCACACACTTGTCTTGTTTTGGAATAGAACCCCTACCTAACTTGTTTATCACACTACAGCAATACACAGTTACAGCATGCACTACAGAGAACAGTGGATTACAGCAGTCCCAGAGGTGTATTTCTAGGTGGGTGACATCAGCAGGATTGCCAAAGAAGGGCATTTCAAGTGTACTGCAAGTTGTACATGTCTGTTATCTGCATGTACCCGCTGCTTACTGTCACAAAAACACATTTACATTCACCTGCAACTGCCTTATTCAATCCTAATTGACAGTATCAACAAGACTTGCAGGTCTTGAACCCCAGACCATGCACATTGAGGTCACTGGATGTACCACTAAGCCACCTGGGTTGTATACGTGTTTCATGGAGTTTATAATGCGCATCTTACTACAGGTATTCCACAGTACTGAAAACAAATGGGACAGTCTCTTTGTGTACATGTGTATAGCACCCTTGAATATATTCTGTGAAACAACAAAGACAAGTCTACATCTGTACAACTGTCATAACTACACACACACACATATATATATATATATATATATATATATATATATATATATATATATATATATATATATATATATATATACATACACAGACACAGCTATAGCCATATATATATATATATATATATATATATATATATATATATATATATATGTCTGAACACCCTTTGTAACACAGAAGGGTTCCAAAGGAACTGATGTGTACATAAAACAGAGGCATCTCTATTGTTATAATATTTAAATCTTAATCAGTTCACCAGAGAAGGGATGGTTGTTGTGTATGTGGAGTCTGGGGTGGGGAATGATGGCTAATGTAATCTACCCTGGGGATTGTGGAGTTTGGGTGGGGGAATGATGGGTATGGACTTACATTCCGGTGACCACTTCTGTGTCACTGCTTGACAGTGGCACAAAAAAAATAACATACCCAACTGTAGTCGTGCTTGACTGTGTATTCTTTACCATTCCTAACTATGTAATACTTTGTAGACACCAATCACCGCAGATGGCAACCATGGTGTGCTAAAAGACATTACACATGTGTATGCCTGGCTACAGGGTAGTCACACACACAAACACGCACACACTTGCCAGTATTGTGCATACATGTCTTTCCTATGTAAAGGTAATTATTACAGTGGTATGCAGTTGGGGTATGTGCCACAGAACACATACAATTACACATACTCTGATTCCACTTCTGAGCTGGATGACATTACAGTACTGATTACTTGCAGTGGGGAGGGGGGAAGAGAGAGGTTTAACAGTTGACAAGGATAAAGGCCATGTGGTATCTCTTTGGAATGCAGCAAAACCCACTGTCATGACAAGATGCAGACAAAAATACACACACACACACACACACACACACACACACACACACACACACACACACACACAACTGCACTCAGGCATTTGTTGACACACACACAAACTCAGGCACACAGGTGCCTGTGGTGGAATCAGAACTCCTGCCTATCTAGGAGATCACTATTACAGTACTACGCAGTTACAAGATGCACCACAGAAATTACACATTCCAAGGCAGTCAGAATGCCCTTCTAAGATTGAGGACAACAACAGGGATACTGACAGTCATGAAGTACATAGCTGTAATGCTGTGTGTTTGAAGTATGTGTCTATTATAACCTGTATGCACAAACAAGACACATCATCTGCAGGTAGTACATAGGTAGGCCTGAGAGGTATAATTGTAGCACAACAGGAACCTGAACTGGAGTATGCCCATCTGTGGAATGGACAACTACTATCACTATACAGGGTTACAGTGGGCATGCTCATACACTTAGTAGCACAGGGCTATTTGGGATGCACTATGACTACAACTACACAAGGTTATACTGGCATACTCATTCACTTAGTAACAAAAGGCTTGTTGGATGCACTGACCCAAATTACACAAGGTGGCAGTGGGTACGCTCATACACTTAGTAGCACAGGGCTGTTTGAGTTGCACTCCGATTCTAACCACAGAAGGCCACAGTGTATATGCTCATACACTTACATGTACAGAATACGTTGTAATGGACTCCTATTGTAAACAGACATGTTTACAACTATGTACATCTTACCTGTCAGTATATATGCACATCATACTTGTTTACTACCAGATACCTGTATGTGGCCCGTAAATGATATATCTGTGTCTGTGCTGTGTGATACACATGCATACATGTACATGAAGTACTGACATATATATGTTAAGTATACACAATCATGTATGTGTGGAAGTGACAGATAATAGGTTAACTGGGACACACAGGTGGATGCTACCTACAGCATGTGTCACACACCTTGCTGCCCTGAAAGGCATACATTGATAGCAGGTTGTGGACAGTGGCATTATACTTGGAACAATGGCATGTGCATGCATAATGTGTGAGCCACATTGTGTAATGGTACTGAGGTGCAGGTGTCAAGATGACCTCTCCCGGCTGTGTTAGTAGTTGTCATTATTAGCAAGACTGCTACCCTAAGTATATCTCACATTGGTTATATACACAATTTCTGCTGCTGTCTGTCACCTTACATATGGCATTTGCTACCATGCACATCACTGCCACTTGTAGTGATATCATGGTACGAGTGGCAACCGCTAGACCAAAACAATGAGCCAATGTCCTGCTGTTATTATAAGGTTGTCCAGTGTCTGTCATTCTGGGCTGTCATGACTGAATGACAAGCCTTCGACACAGAGCACATGCATCCATGTTTTAAGTGTGTGTGGATAATACATAGGTCGCATTTACCCATATAGTCGCATTGCAAGGCAAATGTCCTAGACACAGAAGTAACACCTTGACACCTACAAGACAGTTGCATTGGATGCTTATGCTAACCAGTGCTAGATGTGTGGCTTTAGTAATCCATTTGTTTAATGTAGAACCTACAATGGGAAATACTGACATCTGTGCAGTGAGGAACACCTGGCTGAAGGCTCTGTAGTGCACAATTGCGCTACCACCATATAACTCAAATCCAGACATGTAGACCATAACAGTGGTATGGACCATTCCAGGTGGTGGTGTCCACATATTCATAAAGGGTACTCACATGTAAAGACCACTACTCTGACATAACTCATCACAGATGAGTCAGGTACAGGTGACAGTGGCAAACGCTGCATTCTAGGTTGAATCCTCATATACATCCACCACCATGTCCCCAGACTGCCAACACACATCCATATGTGGTATGACATAGTATGGTAGACCACCAGATAACCTTCAATTGGTGGACTGTATCTAGGCCTACATCAACTGTGCAAAGTACCCATGTACAGACACAGCTGCATAATGTGTTATGCAATGCAATAATACCATTGTTTGTAACCAGCTCAGTTTTACACATACCAGGGTCCCTCAGATGTTGTCAGCATTAACACAGTTGACTGTTGCTGTACACCAGTAAACAACACACTCATGGTTGGATATGACCTAACTGTACCTGACCTGGATATGTACATCCCACACTCATACAACATAAATGACATTACCATAGCTTTCATTATCCTTTCAACATACAGGTGGCTACAGTCATTACACACATGCACATGGCAGATAGCAAGCTAACAGTACATAAGGTTTGGTATCTATGTTAATAGAGGTAATATTCCCTCTCTACTGGTCACCCATGATACCTATCACATCATACAACAACACATGTGGCATGTATGTCATTAGACATGTCCACCTAATGCAATGCCTACAAACATACCCAAATAACAGGATCATAGGCCTGTATTGACAGACTCAGGGAAATCCAGCTCTGCTCTGTGTGTTCCTGAATAGTCACAGGTGATATGCTCATGACATGTACAGCCATGTGTGGCAACAGCTCCTACATATACTCCATGTCAACAATTGCAAGCCATGCATGATGTGTTCTGTCTGGACATTAGCCTTAGTACCACAATAGCCAGTACGTGCTGGGGTGAGATGTTTACAAGCTACAGACCTTGCACATGCTTGAATGAGTGTACTGCCTAGCCTAATAGAGCACATTGCTGGCACTCTTCAGTAAACATGAGGTGTGTGTGGTAAATATGATGTGCTCACTGTTGACCATTACAGTGCCCTGGCTTCACAATGGCACTGTCAAGTAACAGGTTGTAGGAGCATGACATGGAATAATGCTGTGTGTGTCTTGCTGATATGTGCTGTTGTCATATATGTGCACTTGGCTACTCAGTGAAGGTGGTTGTGTCCTACCAGTACATGAATACAACATCCATTATGATGTAATGCTCGGCTATGTTTCACACATGGCATGGGGAAGGTGTGGAATGTATCCTCTTGACCTGCTAGTGCACTTACTGATGTAGACCGCATATGTGTGCATGTATTGATGTTTGTGTAGATTCCATCTGTGTGCAGTGTCTGATGTTTGAAGGTGACTGTTGTCTTAGTACATCATGCTGTTGCAATACAGCCCCAACATTGCTAACTGTATATGGTGATATGCTCTAAGTACAGTAAGCTGTACATGAGGTATGGACAGATATTTGGACATGACTACTAAGTGGTGGGGCTACTTTGCAGATGAATCATTACTAAGGACAGCTCACTGGTGTGTTACAACCATTCCTACAATAACCTGTGTAACTGCTAAAGTCTAGTTTTGTTAATTGAAGTGGAAGACAGACAATGTAGAATGCAGTAAGGGTGGCACTGAAGGCAAACCTCTTGACACCTGTAACAGTAATTCCTCCCCTGTGCATATACTGTGCATATATCAGCACAGATGGTAAAGGGAAGAGTCAGTAAGCTTTGTAGCGAACGCGATAGTGCTGTACTTCTGTAAAACCTATCATGAGATAGGCAGGTGTTTGATTCACAGTACTGGCACGTGTGGGTGTGTGTGTGCCCATATATGTCACGTATGGTTAGGAATACCACCCACATGTTTTCACGCTCCTGAACACTGTTGCTGACATCAGTACAGAGTGAAGTGTAGAAAGAAAGGCATAGGCAGGTGGTTGAACCTCACACTTGTCAAGTGTCTGTATGTGTGTGACATAGGTTACATCTTTGTGAATGCCACAGTGTGTGTGTGTGTGTGTGTGTGTGTGTGTGTGTGTGTGTGTGTGTGTGCGTGTGTGTGCGTGGGTGTGTGTGTGTGTGTGTGTGTGTGTGTGTGTGTGTGTGTGTGTGTGTGTGACTGTGTGTGTGTGGCTGTCCGGTCCCTGGAGTGAGGCTGCATTTTACCATAGTGAAATGTTAATGCCCCCTCCCCCCATCCACTCAATGCAATCTAGTATCCCTGTTGATATCATCAATCTTAGATGGGCATTCTAACCGCCTGTTAACATGTACACCCTGGGGTGTGACTTGTTGTTACATAGCCTATTGACAAAACCCCCTCCCCACATACACTCACTGCACTGTAGTATCCCTGTCGATGTCCTCGATCTTAGGCCATTCTGACTACCTGGACATGTGTAAGCTATGTGTCGCATCTTGTAATTGCATAGTACTATAATGATGATATGCACATAGGCAGGGGTTCTCATCTGAACACTGGTAACTGTGTGTGTGTGTGTGTGTGTGTGTGTGTGTGTGTGTGTGTGTGTGTGTGTGTGTGTGTGTGTGTGTGTGTGTGTGTGTGTGTCAGAGTGTGTGTTACTGTGTCTGTGAATCCCTGAGTGTGTGGGTGTGTCTGTGTTTGCATGCTGTCATGGCAGTGGGTATTACTGCTTCCCAATGAGAAGCCACTATTTCCACTGGCCTTTACCCTTGTCATCCACTATACCACTTGTTTACCTCCTCCCTGCTCCAGGAAACTATACCTGTGATGTCACCCACTATGGATGTGATGGCTTTTAACACAGTAGCTTACTACGCAGCTATCATGCTCTTGGATCATTAGAATGGTAAACATAATTGAAACATGGGAGATTATAACTGTGATGTGGAAGCTACAAAGTGCATGCAGGTGTTGTCATACAGACCTGTGAGTAGTCAACATGTGCACATGGGATACTAACCGCAAACACCAACATCCCCCGGCACATGCAACTACACCTGAAAGAGGAAGGCAGAACATCAAGATCAACATGTTGTTAGTGTTGTTACACATGATACATTCTGTCAGACTTACAAAATGCATTCTAAAACTGTAATACATGGTATGTCTGCTGCCTGTCAACACTACTCAACAATATTAATCGACAATTGTCTACCTAGTATGTTCACCCTGTGCATCAGATCATATGAGCATGTCCCGGCACTAATGGTGTGGATGACAGGGATGCTACACAGGCATTATCATATGCACAGGATGATAATGTTTGCCAGAGGCTTAGGCTGCGCCATTGGATGACATCTTGTGTGTGTGTGTGTGTTAGGGCCTGTGATATCATTGGGCGTGTGTGGATGTTATGCGTGTGTGTGTTGAGGTGCTCTACATTTGTTTTTGGTGTGTGTGTGTATGCATGCACACAGGTCTGGCATGTGGCTGGCCTACACGGGGGTATTATTGACAGCTGCAGACAGTACAAGGCAGGTTTCACAGTTCATGGTGTCCGGCCATGGCCACATGACCTCCACCTGCCAGGGGTTGCACGGGCACTACCAGGCAGAGGTCCAGATTGGGTACTGTCTGATGACACATGTCCACTGGAATCGTGTCCCTGTTGGGACCATCCAGGACCACATGCATGTGGCCTGCTGTGTCCTGGTGAGGACTGCACAGCACCAACTGCACTGCTGCTGCTACCTCCACTATGGGAGCAGGCATATGCAGTAGCATGTTCACATAGACCTTCAACAGGTGATGTAGCTGATCTACATCCAAGTTCCCCACGGCTCACTCCCACCAGATGTTCCAGCACAGACATTCCATGCTAGAGGATTGGCATGCCACGGTCAAGGACTCCCACCATGTCATCCAATTGTCTATCCAAAAGTTGATAGAGAGCATTTGCAATTGCCTGGGTATTGTCAGTTACTGAATGGACAGCAGCCATCTGAAGCCTCAGACCTTCTCTGTTGTGCAATTCAGCATGTGCCTGTGCCTCCATTACAGCCCAAAACATGCATCTGGTGACTCCAGCTGATGTGCTTTGTCTCGCAGGGGCATGTTGGCCAGTGGTCCTCCTACAAGCAGCGCTGGGCACATGCCTGTGTGGGACTCACCAGTCAGTTGACTGGGATCATGGTGTGCAGGCACACCTTCCATAGTCTCCACACTTCCCGGTTCCATGCTATCACCCGCCAATTATCCTTCCTCTATGGCTAGTAGTGATGAGGTATGTGTAGGCAGGGGAAGTACTGACATATATATGTTAAGTATACACAATCATGTATGTGTGGAAGTGACAGATAATAGGTTAACTGGGACACACAGGTGGATGCTACCTACAGCATGTGTCACACACCTTGCTGCCCTGAAAGGCATACATTGATAGCAGGTTGTGGACAGTGGCATTATACTTGGAACAATGGCATGTGCATGCATAATGTGTGAGCCACATTGTGTAATGGTACTGAGGTGCAGGTGTCAAGATGACCTCTCCCGGCTGTGTTAGTAGTTGTCATTATTAGCAAGACTGCTACCCTAAGTATATCTCACATTGGTTATATACACAATTTCTGCTGCTGTCTGTCACCTTACATATGGCATTTGCTACCATGCACATCACTGCCACTTGTAGTGATATCATGGTACGAGTGGCAACCGCTAGACCAAAACAATGAGCCAATGTCCTGCTGTTATTATAAGGTTGTCCAGTGTCTGTCATTCTGGGCTGTCATGACTGAATGACAAGCCTTCGACACAGAGCACATGCATCCATGTTTTAAGTGTGTGTGGATAATACATAGGTCGCATTTACCCATATAGCATTGCAAGGCAAATGTCCTAGACAGAAGTAACACCTTGACACCTACAAGACAGTTGCATTGGATGCTTATGCTAACCAGTGCTAGATGTGTGGCTTTAGTAATCCATTTGTTTAATGTAGAACCTACAATGGGAAATACTGACATCTGTGCAGTGAGGAACACCTGGCTGAAGGCTCTGTAGTGCACAATTGCGCTACCACCATATAACTCAAATCCAGACATGTAGACCATAACAGTGGTATGGACCATTCCAGGTGGTGGTGTCCACATATTCATAAAGGGTACTCACATGTAAAGACCACTACTCTGACATAACTCATCACAGATGAGTCAGGTACAGGTGACAGTGGCAAACGCTGCATTCTAGGTTGAATCCTCATATACATCCACCACCATGTCCCCAGACTGCCAACACACATCCATATGTGGTATGACATAGTATGGTAGACCACCAGATAACCTTCAATTGGTGGACTGTATCTAGGCCTACATCAACTGTGCAAAGTACCCATGTACAGACACAGCTGCATAATGTGTTATGCAATGCAATAATACCATTGTTTGTAACCAGCTCAGTTTTACACATACCAGGGTCCTCAGATGTTGTCAGCATTAACACAGTTGACTGTTGCTGTACACCAGTAAACAACACACTCATGGTTGGATATGACCTAACTGTACCTGACCTGGATATGTACATCCCACACTCATACAACATAAATGACATTACCATAGCTTTCATTATCCTTTCAACATACAGGTGGCTACAGTCATTACACACATGCACATGGCAGATAGCAAGCTAACAGTACATAAGGTTTGGTATCTATGTTAATAGAGGTAATATTCCCTCTCTACTGGTCACCCATGATACCTATCACATCATACAACAACACATGTGGCATGTATGTCATTAGACATGTCCACCTAATGCAATGCCTACAAACATACCCAAATAACAGGATCATAGGCCTGTATTGACAGACTCAGGAAATCCAGCTCTGCTCTGTGTGTTCCTGAATAGTCACAGGTGATATGCTCATGACATGTACAGCCATGTGTGGCAACAGCTCCTACATATACTCCATGTCAACAATTGCAAGCCATGCATGATGTGTTCTGTCTGGACATTAGCCTTAGTACCACAATAGCCAGTACGTGCTGGGGTGAGATGTTTACAAGCTACAGACCTTGCACATGCTTGAATGAGTGTACTGCCTAGCCTAATAGAGCACATTGCTGGCACTCTTCAGTAAACATGAGGTGTGTGTGGTAAATATGATGTGCTCACTGTTGACCATTACAGTGCCCTGGCTTCACAATGGCACTGTCAAGTAACAGGTTGTAGGAGCATGACATGGAATAATGCTGTGTGTGTCTTGCTGATATGTGCTGTTGTCATATATGTGCACTTGGCTACTCAGTGAAGGTGGTTGTGTCCTACCACTACATGAATACAACATCCATTATGATGTAATGCTCGGCTATGTTTCACACATGGCATGGGGAAGGTGTGGAATGTATCCTCTTGACCTGCTAGTGCACTTACTGATGTAGACCGCATATGTGTGCATGTATTGATGTTTGTGTAGATTCCATCTGTGTGCAGTGTCTGATGTTTGAAGGTGACTGTTGTCTTAGTACATCATGCTGTTGCAATACAGCCCCAACATTGCTAACTGTATATGGTGATATGCTCTAAGTACAGTAAGCTGTACATGAGGTATGGACAGATATTTGGACATGACTACTAAGTGGTGGGGCTACTTTGCAGATGAATCATTACTAAGGACAGCTCACTGGTGTGTTACAACCATTCCTACAATAACCTGTGTAACTGCTAAAGTCTAGTTTTGTTAATTGAAGTGGAAGACAGACAATGTAGAATGCAGTAAGGGTGGCACTGAAGGCAAACCTCTTGACACCTGTAACAGTAATTCCTCCCCTGTGCATATACTGTGCATATATCAGCACAGATGGTAAAGGGAAGAGTCAGTAAGCTTTGTAGCGAACGCGATAGTGCTGTACTTCTGTAAAACCTATCATGAGATAGGCAGGTGTTTGATTCACAGTACTGGCACGTGTGTGTGTGTGCCCATATATGTCACGTATGGTTAGGAATACCACCCACATGTTTTCACGCTCCTGAACACTGTTGCTGACATCAGTACAGAGTGAAGTGTAGAAAGAAAGGCATAGGCAGGTGGTTGAACCTCACACTTGTCAAGTGTCTGTATGTGTGTGACATAGGTTACATCTTTGTGAATGCCACAGTGTGTGTGTGTGTGTGTGTGTGTGTGTGTGTGTGTGTGCTTGTGTGTGTGCTGGGTGTGTGTGTGTGTGTGTGTGTGTGTGTGTGTGTGTGTGTGTGTGTGTGTGTGTGTGTGGTTGTCCGTGTGTATGGCTGTCCGGTCCCTGGAGTGAGGCTGCATCTTACCATAGTGAAATGTTAATGCCCCCTCCCCCATCCACTCAATGCAATCTAGTATCCCTGTTGATATCATCAATCTTAGATGGGCATTCTAACCGCCTGTTAACATGTACACCCTGGGGTGTGACTTGTTGTTACATAGCCTATTGACAAAACCCCCTCCCCACATACACTCACTGCACTGTAGTATCCCTGTCGATGTCCTCGATCTTAGGCCATTCTGACTACCTGGACATGTGTAAGCTATGTGTCGCATCTTGTAATTGCATAGTACTATAATGATGATATGCACATAGGCAGGGGTTCTCATCTGAACACTGGTAACTGTGTGTGTGTGTGTGTGTGTGTGTGTGTGTGTGTGTGTGTGTGTGTGTGTGTGTGTGTGTGTGTCAGAGTGTGTGTTACTGTGTCTGTGAATCCCTGAGTGTGTGGGTGTGTCTGTGTTTGCATGCTGTCATGGCAGTGGGTATTACTGCTTCCCAATGAGAAGCCACTATTTCCACTGGCCTTTACCCTTGTCATCCACTATACCACTTGTTTACCTCCTCCCTGCTCCAGGAAACTATACCTGTGATGTCACCCACTATGGATGTGATGGCTTTTAACACAGTAGCTTACTACGCAGCTATCATGCTCTTGGATCATTAGAATGGTAAACATAATTGAAACATGGGAGATTATAACTGTGATGTGGAAGCTACAAAGTGCATGCAGGTGTTGTCATACAGACCTGTGAGTAGTCAACATGTGCACATGGGATACTAACCGCAAACACCAACATCCCCCGGCACATGCAACTACACCTGAAAGAGGAAGGCAGAACATCAAGATCAACATGTTGTTAGTGTTGTTACACATGATACATTCTGTCAGACTTACAAAATGCATTCTAAAACTGTAATACATGGTATGTCTGCTGCCTGTCAACACTACTCAACAATATTAATCGACAATTGTCTACCTAGTATGTTCACCCTGTGCATCAGATCATATGAGCATGTCCCGGCACTAATGGTGTGGATGACAGGGATGCTACACAGGCATTATCATATGCACAGGATGATAATGTTTGCCAGAGGCTTAGGCTGCGCCATTGGATGACATCTTGTGTGTGTGTGTGTGTTAGGGCCTGTGATATCATTGGGCGTGTGTGGATGTTATGCGTGTGTGTGTTGAGGTGCTCTACATTTGTTTTTGGTGTATGTGTGTGTGTATGCATGCACACAGGTCTGGCATGTGGCTGGCCTACACGGGGGTATTATTGACAGCTGCAGACAGTACAAGGCAGGTTTCACAGTTCATGGTGTCCGGCCATGGCCACATGACCTCCACCTGCCAGGGGTTGCACGGGCACTACCAGGCAGAGGTCCAGATTGGGTACTGTCTGATGACACATGTCCACTGGAATCGTGTCCCTGTTGGGACCATCCAGGACCACATGCATGTGGCCTGCTGTGTCCTGGTGAGGACTGCACAGCACCAACTGCACTGCTGCTGCTACCTCCACTATGGGAGCAGGCATATGCAGTAGCATGTTCACATAGACCTTCAACAGGTGATGTAGCTGATCTACATCCAAGTTCCCTACGGCTCACTCCCACCAGATGTTCCAGCACAGACATTCCATGCTAGAGGATTGGCATGCCACGGTCAAGGACTCCCACCATGTCATCCAATTGTCTATCCAAAAGTTGATAGAGAGCATTTGCAATTGCCTGGGTATTGTCAGTTACTGAATGGACAGCAGCCATCTGAAGCCTCAGACCTTCTCTGTTGTGCAATTCAGCATGTGCCTGTGCCTCCATTACAGCCCAAAACATGCATCTGGTGACTCCAGCTGATGTGCTTTGTCTCGCAGGGGCATGTTGGCCAGTGGTCCTCCTACAAGCAGCGCTGGGCACATGCCTGTGTGGGACTCACCAGTCAGTTGACTGGGATCATGGTGTGCAGGCACACCTTCCATAGTCTCCACACTTCCCGGTTCCATGCTATCACCCGCCAATTATCCTTCCTCTATGGCTAGTAGTGATGAGGTATGTGTAGGCAGGGGAACTGTGTGCGAGGATGAGGGGGATACAGGTGGAATGGCAACCAGTGGTACAGATTCTGCCCCTGGCAACCCTGCCTGTGCCTTGATCATACTATCATAATCACTGCTAGAGTCTGGGGAACACTACCATCAGGTGAACCACAGGAGAGCAATGCACCTACATCAACACCTGCGAGGAGAAGACAAGAACTGTACATTACAAGTTATACCAGACACACACTCACACACGCACACACACACACACACACACACACACACACACACACACACACACACACACACAGACACACACACACAGACACACACACACGCTACATGCAAGTGATATGGTAGATGGCATTCAGCTTAGACAATTATAGTGGTAGTTATCATACATCCCTGAGTTGCACACAACAGCATGCATGTGTTATAGCAGACGGCATGCACCTTACACAATTATAGTGGTGGTTAGCATACATACCTGTATTGCACCATTTGTGTTAGTAGCCTATGCCCCATACCTGCAACACAATGCATGCACTTTGCACAGTTGCACCGCACTGCCATGGTGCGTGCAACATACACCACATGTTAACAGACCATCGCTGACCTATGTACATCTGCCATTGATGCTTTGTGTTGGCCACCGCCCTTATGTGTGAGGACATGAGCAAAAGGGTATGTCGACTGAATACTATGTTTGCCTGAGTTCTAGCTTGCATATCTCTCCCAAAGCATGTCTGTTCAACATTATTCTGCCTACCCCTGAGCTGAGTCTACAGGCATTGTGCATGTGGCTGTACACACATGTTTGACATGGCTGTCCTTACTTTGCAATGGTGCCACAGACCAGCACAGGATTACAGTACACTGGCCTGATGTGTGGCGCATGACCTTGCCAATCACATGTAGTATGACATGTCTTCTGCTGACATGTTGAATGACATGCATACATGTGTAACACAATGGTGTTCTTTTCAATCTACAGTACAGTAATGGTGTCCCAATGCAGGGACGTGTTATACTAACATGGGCATTCAGCTGATGCAATGTTGTCTGTCTGCCCTACAAATATGCAGTGACATACTGAACATTGAGCTGATGTGCATAGCCATTGCAGTGCATCATGTGGCTTCACAATTGCTATACAGTGTGAGTTACTGATACAGTTCATAGCCATGACTATGTTCACATACAATACATATCTAATATGGAATGTGACCCACGTCACTGAGGTGTATACACACTAAACCCTAATGTGGAATGTGTGACACAGGTCACAGAAAGGTATACAGATGACACCCCTGCACATCTGCAACCATATTACTGATGCCTGGCAACTATGCCCACACATGGCTAACTTAGCAGTACTCTATGTCCCACATGCCATCTGTGTACCTCACAAACATAAAGAGCAGGCATGACAGTGATGTCTGAAACCAGCAAGGTGAATTTACTGTATCTGTGGCCTGATGTGGTTGTACGTGTATATTGTGCAACACATATATGTATTTGGATACTGTATAGGTGAATGCTTTCATGTCGTGACACACTCAAGATGTTCAAGACATGTTATGTGGTGGTTTCATGTTATGCCTACACAAGCTGTACACAGGCCTGTATGCTGTTTAGTGTTTCACATCTGCAATATCACCATTACACAAAGCCATAGTTGTATTGTGTCGAGCCAATGTACAATAGTGTATACAGACATGTACATCACTTCTACTGTGTATGTTGCTTCATGTCTCTGGCCATGCTCCATGGCCATGTGTACACAAGTTCTGTCCAATGGTTGTGATGGCCAACTATTTCGTATCAATGTTATCCCATATGACATACACCCATAGGTGTCATATGCTCCACTGAGGACAGGGTTATGCAAGACAAAGGGTGGTATGTTTGGGATGTGAGATATCATGTTTTGCAGGATAGTTGAGCAGTGTTGCATTCAGCCCACTACATGTCATGGACATGTCAGATAGCACATGACATTGTGTGACATTCATAGCAAGGGTATAATCTACAAGGGTGTATCCTGTGGGCTGGTCATTCTCCAGCTCCAACACATTTAGAGTGTGTGCACACATATGCTCTCTGTACAGTACTGTTTGTATTCCCAACATGTGTAATGCTGATATGTAGTACCTGTCCCTACAGTGAAACACACCTCCACCATTGTATTCACAGTTGTCCACACATCTGGCAATGACAGTTTGGAAGGTGTATTGTAGATGTTTCATATAGTCTTCAATTGTTTCACATGGGTAACGACTGTGATGCATTGCAGGTCTGACCAGTGTTTATTAACCGGACCACCATACATTATGTGTACTTGTGTTACGGCAGATAGCATACGATTAATATGATCTGTGCATTATCAAGCCTGGTAAATAATAACAATCTCACCTGACACAGGCTGCTGTCGCTGCAAAACACCAGAGTTACCTAAACAGGAGTGTCACAGCAGTTAGATCATTATCCACACCTGTGTGATAGCTACAGGGTGCAATGTCCATCTTAGCACATAAGCCAGTACAATACACTATACTATGGAATATGCACATCTGTGCATACATAGAGTAGCAGACTATAGTATGTGGCATGTGTGTATACATGCCTTGCATATGATGTTACATTACATGATGTACAGTAACACATGTAACTATGTGAAATATAGTTGTGTTGTATGTGCAGTATTGACTTACCAGGCAACTCCAGGCTCAGTAGTTGAGAGACACCCACTTCCACAATACCAGCTAAAGCTTGTGGATGGAGGTCTGCAGGTGTCCCCAGGTTGGCCAGTAGCTCCTTGGTACGTGTGAGTGGGGGCTGGGTGAGTGGCCCCTCACCTGTTGCACCTTGTTCCCTGGCGATTGCATTAGCATGCTATTTCGCCCATCTTATGAGGTCAGTGCAGTGTTGGCACACCTGCTGATAGGTGCGATTGTGACCACCAACATAATTTACCCTCCTGTGGAGTTCCTCCCACCGGGCATCCCACTCCTGTGCATCCTGTGGCACATGGCTGAAGAGTGTTGTATGGTTGTCGAGGAGGTATGGGATGAGGACCTCATCCTCCAAGCGGGTGTACGCTGGCAGCCTGCTACGTGGCATACCTGGAAGACATAATGATGGAGACAAGTCACAGTAACTCACAGAGAAGTACAGAAGTACAGCTGAACATATATGTGTATCACATTTATTAAGATTACAAATAGGTCTTTGGAAATCTACATGACACTAACACCACTGACATGTTTAAGTCACACACATTTGACACTTACTGGTGATGTGATGTTATCACTATATATGTGTGTGTCATGTGATGGCATTTCTCATACTCCATGTGGATGTTGTCTTGACGTGGGCATGCTGTTTGCCTGTACTGGTGTCTTTACCTATCAGCACATGCCTGGATGTGTTCACATTAATGCAATTGACCTTAATGCTGTGTATATATCTCATATATAGTCATACATAGCTGTTAGGGACATGCCCTGTGACCATACAAACTTGCAAGCATGTATGTGTTTTGCCATATACATCTACATGGAACTGTACAGCTGTGTAGCATCCTGCCATGTATTGCACATGTGTAACACGTGGGGCAATAGCTAGCCTGATGGTATTTGCAGGGTTGGATATCAGCTATAGCATGTATGGTCATAGTGAACTAGTAGGCTATATGCCCTGGGCCATTTATGAGCCTAGGCAGACAGGTTTCCTAGCCGTAGGCAACAGACAGGTAAGTTTCAGTGGCCAGTTCAAGCAGTGCCACAGAACTGATCCACAGGGTTACTGATATATTTGGCATGCAGACATCACACCATGTCACAGATAGGAGTGATGTACAGCTTTGCTGGACAGGGATGCATAGTTTGGCAATAGTGTGCTAAGTGTATGGGACAGAGATCTGTCAGGCATGTTGTGATACTTGTAGTAGAAAGGTGGATGCCCATGAAGTATGTGTTTATTTGGGATCAGGATGTGTTAAGTGTAGCATGTCCAACATCTCTGGGTTGGACATGGCTTTATTCAGGGTAAGTTGCATGCTACATAGTGGAGCTAGGGATTGGGAAGGGCAGTGTAGGTCATCTACACATGGGCAATAACCCTTAAAGGAAATATGTGATCTATTATGGGTCACATGAGTGTTGAGTATGGCTGAACAATTATCTCTATATTCATGGATGGCACCCTGTCATGATTAGGGGTGCCACATATGACTACCTGACTGGTGTGGTGAAGTAACTATCAAAGGAAAGAATACTGTCCAGCTGCATCCCATACACACACAGTTGCCATTATGTTGACCGCTGCCTAGGTGGCAGTTCATGGGTACAGGGTTTTTAACATAGGGGATGACAATGCAATACTTAGCTGTCAGATTGTGGCCATACATCACACACCACACATCAGACACACAAAGGCCCTTCTGTATGTTTAACACAGCACACATTGAGTTAACTATTGCTCCTAGTTCATACTCATTTGCAAACATCAATAGGCAGATCCCTTCTGTGATAGTCTGTGTGGTATAGATAACAAAGAGGGGGAGTACCAGGAATGAACCCTGTATTACTGTGGCTGGCACTGGTTTGATGTGTGTGTATTAGTCAGACACCTTCTGTGGTGTTGGTTCTGCCAGCAGTCCAGTTGCCAACCACTCCTGTGACTTAGGAATATACACCTAGTTTACTGAGTGTAGCTGGAACACAGTATGGGTAACGGTGTCCTACGACCTGGCAAGGTCAGGATATGCAGTGTGAATCAACCCTATTGTCATCTACATCTGCACTGAGTACATCAAATACGTTGATCATGGTTCATGACCTTACAGACCAGACTCAGCAGGGTAGTTGTGCACTATTTCCCATTATCAATGATGTCTCCCCCTTTGTGGGGTGTGATAACTGTTGCTGTGCACCATTCGGTGTGTATACAGCCTGACATGGAGCTATGATTGAACATGATGTGTATGTGTATAGCTGATTGTTCTTACATTTGTGTAGGATACACCCTGGGATGTTGACAGGTCCCAAGAAAGCTGTATGTATGGCTTTAGAGAGTGCAGTTTGTACCTGCATATTTGTTATTACAGGGGCCCTGTAGTGCACATGGGTATATAACTAAGTGCACCTGTTGGGGGAGGAGGTGGGAGTGGGATTAGGTTCTCTAAAACCCTATCTGGATGAACAGGTGCTATTTCTGTAGGTGCAGTACTTCCCATGCCATAGTGCTGTGCAGCACTGCAGGTCTTGTCATTGCCATTACGATTAATGACACAGCTATAGAATGGTCTATGCTTGGCCTCATAATATGTGGCTGATTAGTTTCACAGTAGCTTTGTGTGGTTTTATATGGTGTATCTGCGACTTACTGAGGCTGACCAGGGACCACCTACACTCATGTGTGTTCATTCTTGCAAGAGTTACTACCTTATGTGGTACAGTTTAAAGCATGGTACCACCAGTTTGCCTTCTTGTCTGTGTTTGGTTGAATCTTGGTTCTGTTTATATGGCACAATCACTGCACGTATGTCACTGCTTAAGGTTCATTTGTGTAGGATTCAGCATTTGCACATGCATTGTCCATGACAGCACCACTTTGCTCTTAGGAACATAACATTGACATTGGAGTCTGACGATGTGTAGCATACTGTTAGCCCAGTTTGTGTGACTACTGTGATCCAGGTCATTGGGGTTGATGGAATCCAACATGCATTCAGCGCAGGTGTTGGTACATGAAGAGTCTTCCCAGTTCATTATAGAATAGTTGAGAGTAGCCATTATTATGGTTTTCTGTCAGACCTAATCTTCCCCATTACAGCACATTATGACAGTTGGGAAATCTGCGGCATGGTGGGTGATCTGCCGCAAGGTGCATTTTGAATTCCACTTTGGCACAAAGGTAGTTGCTCAGTATAATGCATCTGAAGTTATGCAAGTGCAACTAGCATGGGGGTGTACATATCCTTCAGGAATATGAACACACCTGCGGCCCGTGTGTTCCAATAAAGGATAATGGGCAAGAGGTGAGGTTATGTGTTATAACATGGTCATGCAAGTGTGCTCTATGGAGCATTGAAACATGTCTCAGCCACTGTACAGATATGGTCTCCATGTTAGGGATTGACATATGTGGTCCATATAGTGTTTCTGACATATATCATTGTATAGCGAGATCTGCAGTTTATTGCCTGGCTGTCCTTGTAACAGCAGTGTACCTTCACTTGAACTGGGCATGATGAAGGCACTATAGGGTAAGCATGAGGTCTAGGCAGTATACAGATTCCCAGGGGTGACAGGTGCAGGCCCTGTCTGGCAAAGCATCATGGTCTGTCAACCATGTTATCCCAGGCAGACAGATACTGGATACCCTTTGACTTGCACCACTACATTAGACAATTGTGGAATACAATCCTTTTGTCCCTGTGCTGCAGTATCATTGTGGCCAATGGCAGAATGCTACCCAGGCCGTGGGACATACCTGCATGGGCTAAAAGACCTGTCAGTTCCTACATGTGTTTCCATGCAGTCCAGGCTACTGCATCACAGGTCCTGCACAACAACATGGAATATGCCAGAGCCATGTGTATAGTTCAAAAGCTGGTCTGAGTGTATGGGTATGGGGCTAATCATGGCAGACAGGCAGCTGACAGTATGTATGCCCTCATATAGGTTGGTGTGTAACATAGTGCTAGACTTTGCATTCACAAATGAGTACTGTTGGGCATCTTTCCAGCCATGTGTTGTGAGGTGTGGCACAATTATGCAAACTATGTCATACATTTGTGTATTTCGTCTGCCTCTTCCAGCTTGGGTGGTCACTTGTTTGGCCAGATACGTAGGAGCGTCTGTGAATGTGTGTGATTTCTGGTAGTATGTGTGGGTGTCCTAACTGTGTTCTGGTAAGGGTATGTGTTGGTTGTGACGATGAGATACATGTGTTAACCTACACCTCAGGACTGTTCAGTCCAGTCATGGCTGTAGACTGGGCTGCCTTCCAGCTTACCCCTGTAGCTGCATCCTAAACAATGTGTGGGGTGTGTTGTTAGGTGGGTTTGGCAGTGTACATGGCATAGAGATTACATTACCCCAGGATGGCCACATACACAAAGCTGACATTAGTAAACACCAGTAGCTGACTAGTGGACATGCCTGTATGAGCATTCAGTACTACAAGTACCAAGTACTGTATTTAGTTTACTTACTGCTTATGAAGATGTTTTAGACAGTGATGCTCACATGTAAATATTTGTGTTATGGACGTGACAACACTGGTTATTAAGGAAACATTGTAGCTACCTTTAGTAGCAATCCTCCTCTGAGGAGCACATCACATCCTGTTAGTTGATTACAGATGATGCAAACAGACATAACTACTGTTTGCATAACATTACAGAACTGCTATGTAGAATGGAATACAGATCTGCCTAAAATACTGCACATTACACAGTTATTGGCACACTATCCCACAATGCAAACCATATTTGCACAGTAAGCCCACCTTTGACATGTTCATCTTACCTATACACCCATACATATGTCGACTGTTACAATATATCGACATATATTATCCCGTTATAGCACATACTTGTTGGACCAGTCCTGACACTAACAGTGGCTGGAAGCAAATTGGTGAGTTCCAAGCCCATATCATCCCTTGTGGTGTATGAGGAGTTTGCCTTGTGACCTACAGCAGTACACACATAGAATACTACAAGCATTACTAATGCTTAACACTACATCACTACAAGATAGCTATTTCCAATATATGCATTGATTACACTGTAATTCTTACAGAACAGGTACTACATACACAGACATACTACATGTTATACATACCTTCTTAGTAACTGGAGGTGTTATAGACTAGTATAATACTTGTTTTCGGTACATCTTTCATTGTTTTGTACTGTTCTACAGGTATATACAGATGGTTTGAATGTGTGACAAGGCAACCTTTTATAGTTACAGATCAGTAACATGTGCTTTCCCGATAACCAATTGGTGTTCCTAAGTAGCTAATTACATGCACATCAGCTGCGCTGCTACTGCCTTAGCCAATACCATGGCAACAGTGGAGTATAAATGAGTACTCCACTTGGGCGTTGTCCCTTTGCCTTACTTGTGAGGAAGACAGCCTGGAAGTGTTGTTTGGAATCTATTGCAACAGCTGTATGGAGATGAACGGTAATATGTTGTGTGTAATGCCTAGAGGATTTGGGCTAAATGTGAGTACTGCTGTTATATTTCTGAACATTGCTACTTGTTCAGGGTTTGTCTGTACCTAATACTTCTGCTTATGTTTCAGTCTGGCCAGGTTGTTTGACCAGCTCAAGGCTGCATAGCTATGCATATAATGTTAGGGGGTTTACAGTGTGCTTACCAGACATATTTAGTTTAGTGTTACTGTGTATCATACTGTGCTGATAATCAGTACTCGGTAACACATCCTGGTGGACGAACCTTTCAACCCTCTGAAACGGGATTAGTTCATACAAACCCTGTAACATCAGCAGCTGTTCAATTGTATAACAGCAACTATTTCACATAGGGCCATGTTAGTGTGTCTGTGTCCAGGTATGTTAAGGTTTCATCAAATGTTGTACAGTAGTTGAATAATTGGTTATGGTATGACAGTATGTATTGATGTAATTATTTTGGTTGTGGGGTAGATGTTGGTGGGTGTACATAGCACATGCAGGAGTGTAGGAACCCCTTTTATACAACGTCTATATGTGTGTGGGTGTTCTTTCCCTATGTGAAAACCTATCCCTTAGTGGACTAATACTATGGTAATTGCAGGCTGATTCATTAAGGCACTGTTAAATGCTTCCTGTATAGCATGCAGGTACTGTTAGTCCTTGAATCCTTTTGGCAATACATCGGAATGTAATAAAGTTTTGCAAAATGAAAGCTGTCTGTGTATGTCTGTCATGGATATTTGCAGTCATTGCAGTTGTGTTGGTGACTGTGTCCATAGAACATATTTGTAATAGTGTATTGGCATATGTTATGTTCATATTGTTTGGGGGGGGCAGAATGTGTGATTGCTATGGTCCATGTTATACTCAGATATGAACACTTCAGATGCTGTCTGCACACATGTATGTATGTGTGTGTATGTATATATATATATATATATATATATATATATATATATATATATATACATATACATATATATATATATATATATATATATATATATATATAGATATAGATATAGATATATTATTGCATATGTTTATCTGTACCTCCATAGATGTGTAGATGTTTTTAACCTATCTATATATCTACATATATATGTAGATCTGTATATATCGACATGTCTGTATGTATCTGTCTCTCTATCTATATAGCTATATATCTATATATGAGCATACACCTTTTATTGGGTACATGGCGGGTTGTCCTATTTCAACACATTCCTCCATTTTGTGTTTTAACCTGTCTGCATACACAACTGGGATAGGTACATCTCAGGCACCTTAGTGTTAGTTTACTCTGAGGGTAGAGTACATGGTTGCGGGTTCTAATCCTGGATGGTGTTATTATTTTACCTCTCAGAGTAGGCACTGGTAGGGAAAGTCTGAATAACGCACATCTAAGCTTTTGTAAGGAGGTTTGCCCGTGGTCTGTGCAACGTTAAGCAAAGGTTAAACCTGTGAAGCGCTTCTCCATTTATCGTGTTTCAGTGCCGCTTACCATCACGCAAACCCGTGGAAACCCGCTTACAACTGCTTAAGAGTGCTTTAATCCACCTGCATCCAACAGCCCTTATTCTGGCCCTGAAAATAACTTAACAGCCCTTGAACCCAGGACCATGAACACCACAGTCACTGACTTTACCACTAAGGCATCTGAGATAAGTACAAATGTTATGGCGTTTAGAATATAGATTTTACTATAGGCATTCCTCACTACTGAAAACGAATGTGACAGTCAATTGGTGTACATATGTCTGACACATGTTAATGTTCATATGTTTGTGAACTTAGGTGTTGCAATGTGACATGACAGGGTGTATTATGAATGAGAAAGGTTCTTGTTTTGTGTCCTTTTTATATTGTCCCCATACCCCATGTATACCCCTCCAGTTCACTTATTGAACATCCGACCCAGGCCTTCCTTGATGCATGATTTCATTACCCATCATTCCTCCCCACCCCAATCTTCACATACACAACAACCATCCCTTCTATGGTGAATTAGGTTAATATTAATAGTTATAATACCAGAGCTGCATGTGTTTTGTGCACACTTCAATTCCTTTGGAGTGCTTCTGTGTCACGAAGTGTGTTCATAGATGTTTATATATATGGCTATTGATTTAACTGTATTATATACATATATATATATATATATATATATATATATATATATATGTGTGTGTGTGTGCAAACATCACTGACATGCATATGTATATATATATATATATATATATATATATATATATATATATATATATATATATGGGTCTACCTTAGAAGATCGACAGACCATTTGATCGACATTCATTTGGTCGCCAGCTCATTTGGTCAACAACCAGTATTCAAGGCACTTAACAGGGAATTGCCCCCTTCCCTAATGTTGTCCAACCCTAGAGTTGATATATATAGTTAGGGGGGGTGTGGGGGGCACAGCCCCCCACCTATTTTTGTTTTTTGTTGAATTTGTCATGTTTTAAATGAAAATAGGTGGGGGGCTTTGCACCTCACACCACCCATTTACACCCCCCAACTATATATATCAACTCCAGGGTCACACAACATTGGGGAGGGGGGCAAATCCCCAGGTTTTTGCCATGAATACAGGTAGTCGACCAAATGAGCTGTCCACCAAATGAATATCGATCAAATGGTCTGTCAATCTTCTGAGGTATATATATATATATATATATATATATATATATATATATATATATTTCGTATTCATTTGTAACAGTAATACATATGTAGACTGGAATGTGGTGGTTCACAAACTACAGTACATTATAATGTACTGTACATATGTATGCAAAGTGACTGTCACATTTGTGATCATTACAGTGGAATGCATATGGTATAAGGTGTAGTCACAAGACCATGAAACATTTGTATACCTCAGATGGCTTAGTGGTAGGTCCCATGACTACAGTGTGCATGGTCCTGTGTTCAACGCCTGTGATGCTTTAAAATTTTTTTTTTTACTCCAGATTAAGGCTCATTTAAGCAGTAGTAAGCATGTTTAAAAGTATTTGTGTGACATTACAGCAGTGGTTAAACACAGGTAAACAAACTTTGTAATGTATAACCCGTGTGCACGAACACGGCCACATCTGCTAACTACTCAGGATATATACATGTCAGTGAGGTAACATCTCACTATGTGTTTACATAACATTACATTCTCTGTTGACTGTACTCTCCAGCACACATGGGTTTACATGGGTGTTTCGAATGTTTATTATACAGACAATTACTACCTATATATATGCAAGCTGTGGTTAAGATAAACATCCCTGCCTTTATTGGGATTGGGACCTCGAATGCACAGATACTATGCAGATGCTGTAACCATTACACTGTTGACATTAACGTTGCTTCAGCCTATTTCCTATTTAGATGATTTCTTATGTGTAAGCTAGGCTAAGCAAAGGGCGGGGGCCCCCAAACCCCCTGAGCTTCACTTACTCTTGAAATAACAACATATAACAAATGTACTGAGACAATACATTACATTCCTAACTACATTAGTCATAACCCCTCACTGATATACTTCAAGGGAAACCTTGTTGTCTGAATGGGTAACAGAATATACACCCCTGGGATCATGTGTCCCAGAACCATACAGCCAGGGGTGGGGGAGCCTGTCCGGTTTGATAGCTGCGAGACCTGTTGGGGAAATTGAATAGTGTTGAATTATCACATTAACATGCCCTCCTTAGATCATTAAGTGCCCCTATCACCCTCCACAACCCCAGACTTCAACAGCTTCCAGCAACTCTGCCTGGAATTGCTTCATTGGCTATGCTTAACAGAGGCTCAGTTACTTCATTAATGGTGCGGAGAAAGCCAACACACTGTAGCTATGCTTCTAATTGCCCTTGGGCAGATAGGTAGTAGGCTATCTGTGAACCTCTAAGGTGCAGGCCATCATAGCCATAATATGTGACTAGACAGACTTTCAGATCACAATATACAGAGAAAAATCACCATGTAGTCAGGAAACCATTAAGTACAGCAAGAACATACAGAACACTGATACTTAGTCACTCCAAAACCCTATCTTGGAAGCTAGAAGACTTGTATAGGTTTAAGGCTTTCTATTGCTTACCAGTAGGTTACCTACAGGAGAGATGAAAAACAAGCGCAGATGGGAAACATGTATGCAACAATACCATACCGGCCTATGTGTCAGCCTTAGGCTTTGGAATACTGGACAATGCTATTGGCGCCCCCATGATGCCTTATTTAGGAGAGTCTCAAAGGTGAATACCAGCTCCGTAAACAGCACAATAGCAGAATCAATGAGGGTTATGCTTCTCAACACCAGGGGTTGTGATTACAACATGCATGCACTCACAGCACTCCTCAGGATGGACAACATCAATATCTGTGCAGTAACTGAGATCTGACTTAAGGCTCCTGAGAGCACACCAGCACTACCAGACTACAACTCATACCGCACATTTCAGCCATAGAACATGGATTGACACAGACATGGAGGGGGTGTATCCATATTCATCAGGGATACCTACACCTCCAGGTAAGTGGGGCAGCATGATACCTCTGAGATCATCCATGTGCAGCTAACATCAGCCACAACTGCAATGTAAACTGTGGCCTGCTATGGATTACCCTCCATGACCGAGGACCACCACTCCACCTACCTTGAGACAGTGGAGAACATGACAGTCCTAATGCATACCCTGGCATTGGTCGATGTTAACTACCATACCATTAACTGGGAAACTTACTCCAGTACTCACTTCCAGGCCCAGCACTTCCTGGAATTTATCACCTCATATGCCCTGTATCAGGTGGTAACCTCCCTAACGAGGGGTGGAAACATACTAGAAGTGGTCATCACCAACATGGGCAACAGGTGCACCACAGCGGAGGTTAACTGGTCACTGGTTAGATCTGACCATGAACTATTCAATGTTTCCACACCCAAGCATCTCCCCCACCCATGGATACCACAGTGTATACCTTTCCTACAGCTAAATTTACATTACTAGTGACAGGGGTGGGGGGGTTTGCAGCTCCCATGCTAAGGGGAAACACTGCTCAAGATGCAGACAGATTTACAAATACAATCTATAAGCACCTACATGGATGTATGGATCGTGCCATCACTGGCAAACCAAGACTCACTCCTCCTAGACAAGGACACTAGTCTGGAGGACCTCTGCAATAAACAGGCTATACTACAGAAGTAGGACAGTGTTCCAGACAAACAGCAAATGCCACGAAGTTCAGACATCCATGACCACTAATTAGTATGATACGTAGGTCCCTCATGACATCATCCAAGGCTAACATCAGCAGGAAAATATGCAAGGATTCGAAAGATAACCATAAAGTCTTCTTTGGCTATGTCAAGGATCTAAGTGGTGACACACAGATTTGCACTGTGCCGGTGAAATATAGCACAAAATATGCTGACCCTACTGATATCGTCAACATCCTTACAGATACATTCAATGCATGCTTCACCCCCTAAAGAGCTCACAACACTAACCAAAAGGTAAAGTATTCCACACATCAGAGAAACACAGGTGGAAATGGCCCTCTCTAACAGCAGAGCACAGCTTCATTGGAGGCAGATGTTGTTCCAGACTGCATCTTGCAAACTGTACAAGACAACCTGACCCCCCACCTAATTAAACTTTCCAACCTCAGCCTCTCCACAGGCTACATGCCCATACAATGGGTGAGTGGCAATGGTTATTCCACTCCATCAAGGTGTAATCACAACTGACCATGGTAACTACCACCCCATAAGCCTGACTAGCCTGGTCTGCAATGGTATGGATCACATCCTCATGGCACTCATTAACAAGGACATTGGTAACCTCCGAACATGTGACTTAACCCAGGTCAGCTTGGTTGAGTGCAGTTCATGCCTACTGAACCTGGTTGACATCTTACATACAGTCACCAAGATGTTAGATGATGGGAGAGGTGGTTCACACATACTACCTGGACCTCACCAAGGCTTTTGATGCCATGCCCCACTCAGGTATTATTCATAAACACATCAGCCTGTACATACACCCATACATCACAGGTTGGGTTGCCAATGGGCTTACACACAGAACCCACATGGTACGACTAGTGGTCTCCAGGTCCAACTCTTGACCAGTCACGACTGGTGTCCTACAGGACTCAATCCTGGGAGCTCTAATGTTTGGCATATGTGTGTGAGGTGCTTTCACAATTTATACTATTGTGCTATGGATGCTGCTGATGTCAGTGGGTGTGTGTGAGCTATTCCAGCTGCAGCGTGTCTTAATTATGGGTTTTACAATGAGTACTGCAAGTGTGGGGCCTTTACTGTGGAGATATGCTTGCCTGCCTTCATTAATCTGTTGCCCTTTAATTCACTTTTAAACCTGGATCCCCTCCCATTGTCAGGCATGCATCCACCTGCCGTCTTTCTTGTTTTGTACTTTCCCTACCCAGTCATGGCAAAATGTGTCTTGTAGCTGATATACTGAAAATTGGCTTTGTTCTGCTTTGACACTTTACTGTTTTCTTTGCAGTACAACCCCTCCCCTTTCCTGTTCTGCAGGTAGCTGCTTGCAGCCTTGTTAGCTGTTGTCAATGGCCCACTGTAGGCTCCTAGGTGTTAATTAGTCATTTGTACTCCAGTTTCCCTGCTGCAGCATTTCCTTATTTCTTTCCTATATCCTTCCTGTTTCAGCTGCAGTGCACGCCGCACGAACCCATTTACCGAGTTTACACGCATTTTCATCTCCGCTCACATGCATACTCGGTTACCTTGTGTACTCTCAGCTAAGCAAAGCTATGGCCAGTTCAACACACCCCTATCCTACAGCTTTGCCTAGCTAGGGGAAAACAGGTTTAACAATTCTCCATTGTGCTTGTAGCAATGGTGACACATCCCTCTCTTGATTTTATCTTTATCTCAAGGGCACACCTCGGTGTTATAATGCTACACTATGAGGTGCATCCTTACACCAGCGGGGAATCTGTGATTCACTATTACTCCTCTCATTTGCATGGCATTGCTTACTAATTCCTAGCTACTGTGCATAACACTTTCACAGCCCCTTAGCAACCCTTGTGCCATAGTATGGTGTAGCATGCCTGCCATTGACTATTATGGGGAAATTGTGATATGTGTTACATTGCAGTTTTATTCTATATTTTTATATTTTCCTTGCGATCCCCTTTGCCCACCGCTGTCCTGTGCTTCCACGTCGCTATAGTGCGACTATATATATTAAATGTTAATTTTATATTTTGTACATTTTTTTATGCCAATGGCTATATATTTAGCCATTGGCATATATTAACAATATAATACATGTGTTTGGTCGGCTGTCATGGCTCCGATTTTATGTTTGAAAAATGTAAACCATTTTCTACGATTTACATTTCTGCATGCTTACACTACACCTGCACCACTTCCTGGATTGCTAAGTACCTTAATTTGCATGCTACACTGCTGCACATGGGGTAAATAGCATACAGGGCCCAGGAGTTGTGCGAGCATAGCATATGCGGGTAGTGCACATGGGAGCAGCTTGTACCTGAATCGCTCGGTGGCCATATTTGGTGTTAGAACGCCGACGCTACACCTGCACCTGGCACAAGCTTTATGAATCCCGGGGACTATTTTTTCTCAGTACCTTTACTATGTTTAAATGTGTAATCTACCAATGAATCAAAATACATCTTGTACAGCCTTTAGACTGTGTGGCTTGTTGAATAGCACCTGACTGTTTTAGTAGAGTAAAATTATTGTAGCTTCATAAATGAAGGCTGATAAAGCACTTGTGGTCGGGGCTGAAGCACAGAAGATCTTAGTGAGTTGTGATTTAACTGTAGCAAGCTGCATGTTATATTTGTGCAAGCACCTTGCAACTGTTTCAGAGCAGCAGCATTTACACTGGTGCCGTCCAGTGTGGTATGCATTGTCAATGACCCAGAAAGCATAAGTACAAATAGAGCAGGACTGGTGAGGAATATTTTATCCTAAGTGACAAACTTATATTTGCTGGCATTCGGAAACTTGTCCCATAAGATCTGTTAGTGGATGGAATTTAAATTATGGTGGGGAGAGTTTGATTTTTTTAACATTGCTTATTTGGAATAATCTGCAAACAGACTGATGTTAGTCGATTAGCATACCACCCTCATTTCTATTTACATATGGAACTCAAACTCCATGCTGTTGGGGATTGTCAGTCACACACCCTGAAGTGTTATCTCAGAGGCCATTAAATGTCTTAGGAAGGGTAAACTAGGATTTTTGTCACTGAATAAATAATAGCCTTGGAAAAGGTTTCCCATTTGAGTAGAAAAATACAAATTTCACCAGGGAATTCAGGAATTAAAAATCGGTCACATGCAGGCTACATGCCCATACAATGGTGCGTGGCAATCGTTATTCCACTCCATCAAGGAGTAATCACAACTGACCATGGTAACTACCACCCCGTAAGCCTGACTAACCTGGTCTGCAATGGTATGGATCACATCATCATGGCACTCATTAACAAAGACATTGGTAACCTCCGAACACATAACCCAACCCAGGTCAGCTTGGTTGAGTGCAGTTCATGCCTACTGAACCTGTTTGATGTCTTACATACAGCCACCAAGATGTTAGATGATGGGAGAGGTGGTTCACACATACTACCTGGACCTCACCAAGGCTTTTGATGCCATGCCCCACTCAGGTATTATTCATAAACACATCAGCCTGTACATACACCCATACATCACAGGTTGGGTTGCCAACGGGCTTACACACAGAACCCACATGGTAAAACTAGTGGTCTCCAGGTCCAACTCTTGACCAGTCATGACTGGTGTCCTACAGGACTCAGTCCTGGGAGCCCTACTGTTTGGCATATACTTCTCAGAGGTACAGGCAAATGCAGGTGGACTATGGCAGACCATGTTTGGCAATGACTGCGAACTGGGAGCCATGATTGATAGTCCAGCTGACACAAACATCCCTCAACGGGTCTCACAGAGACCAACAGTGGGTGTCAATGTCATGGCCTCCAGCCAAGTGCCACTAACTGCATGGTCATTCCATTGTGGAATATTAAGCACCCACTTATTAACACATAAGTGGCAGCCACTTTAATATGGACGAGGTAATGGGGTATCTGAGGACTAAGGTAGATAGTGCTCTCCCCTTTGACAATCATATCTCCAAAGTAGTTAGGACATCCTTCTATAAAGTCCATCTGATTACTAAAGGGTTCCCATCTAGACATACTGGGGTTATAGTGCCCCTTTACTCATCACTCATTAGTCCTATCATAGGGTATAATAACCCATTTTGGATGTACCTCAGAAGACACTTCCAACAGCTGGGAGGTCCAGTAGTGCATCGGACACAGACATCCTTCAGAGGGGTCTCATGGAAACTGATAGCTGGTGCCAGAGCCATGGCCTGAAGTTAAACGCCAAAAAGTGTATAGTCATACCCTTCAGGAAAAACAAGGTAACCCCAAGCTACCATATAGGTGGAAACCCACTAAGCACAGAAGAGGTTATCAGGGACCTGGGTACCCAGGTTGACAGTGGCTTCTCGTTTGACACTCACGTTGCTAAAGTGGTTCAAAAGACCTTCTACATTGCCCATCTGATCATGAAGGGATTCACATCCAGATCAAGTGAGGTCATTGTTCCCCTGTACTCTTCACTTATCAGACCAATGATCGAGTACAATGCCCCATTCAGGATGTATCTCACCCGACACCTGCAGCAATTGGAGAGACCCCAAAAGTTCCTCACCAAAAGGATAAAGGGACTCCAAAACCTGTCATATACTGCCAGACTGAAGAAACTCCAACTCTATTCAGTTGCATACCGTCTGCTCAGAGGTGACCTGTGCCTGACATACAAGGCCATGACCAACCCGGAATTAATGGACATGCTCAACCTCAAAAACTCCAAATCCACCAGAACCACTAGAGCAAGTGACTTAAACCTTAGCACGGATATAAATAGGACGTGCTGGAGGGATAGATTTATCACCCAGAGACTCCCCATGCTGTGGAATAAAATCCCGGTCCATGTGAGGCAGAGCACCTCGCTGGCTCTGTTCAAGAGAAATCTTGACCGGTGGATGGGAGATCATAGGTTTACCCCGGGAATCATCTCTGTGTCACTGCTGGACAGAGGCACAACAAACTAATGGGCACATTATTTCTAACATAAGGGGTGACGTAAGCCACATAACTTTGGGCTAGGCTTATAAATGCCTTAGGGCAGATAGCCTAGTATAAACCTATGAACCTATGAACCTATGTACCTCGCCAAGGGGAATACTGGCCTCCAACATATGGCCTATGCAGCCAGACTGAATAAACTCCTGCTTTACTCAGTGGCATCTCGTTTACCCAGAGATGATCTCTGCTGGCCAACACAGCCATGTCGAACTCAGGCTTAATGGATATGCTTCACCTATGGGAATCCATGTCACAGTCAGCCACACACTGTAGAGAGCTGAACCTTACCACAACAATAACTGGAAGATGCTGGAGGGATGGATTCCTGTCACAGACACTCCCCATACTTTGTAAAAACATCCCTAACTACATTATACAGAGCCCCTCACTAACACTCTGCAAGAGAAACCTCGAAGAGTGGACGGGGAGCAGTAGATGCACCCCAAGGATCCCACCATTGGCTCTGCTCCACAGAGGGACAGTCAATGAATCAATGGGGTGGCAAAAGCTGACACATTATGGCTGGGCTTATGAATGACCTCTGGCAGTTGGCCAAGTACCTACCTATGAATCTATACATACAGTATCAGCACATGCTGATAGCTTAATTTACTGTTCAGGTGTTGACTTACCTTGTGCAAATGGCAGTTGTTTGTGCAATAGTTGAGGGCTGCCTACGTTGGATGCACACAGTAGATTGCCTATACATGACAATTTACATGCAGTCTTGTGTGTGTGCCATCTATTTTTACTGTGTGTTCAGGTGGAGAAAGGTGTCAGTCCCTAGGTGCCTACACTGTCAGTGTGTGTGCTATACGTTCCCTCTTTGCAAAGGCATGGGCATACTAGGCACGCCTCCATCTGCCTACTGGGGCTGGCTCAGGGTATTCGTGGTCTGAGTACCTCTGTGCCTGTGGAGCCCTTGGCAATGGTGGTGAGCTGTGAGGGCCTTCACCATTCTGTCCCTGCTGCAGCTGTTTCCACAGGACTGTATTGTGTAGCATGGCACATACTATGAAGATGTGGGCACACGTGCCTGGAGAGTACGGCAAGGCTCTACCAGATATGTCCAAGCAACGGAATGGTGATTCCAGCATCCCAAACACATGCTCTATGATGATTCTGGTTTGTGCATGTGCCTCATTATGGCGTTCCTGCATGGGTGTTGTGTGCTTTTCTGATGGGAGTCATCATCCACGGTTCCAGTGCATAGCTAGCATCCCCCACCAGGTGGCCATTTGGGATTCCCCCGCTGGCAAATAACTGATACAACTGTGAGGCATGCCAGATGTGGGAGTCGTGATAGCTTCCAGGGCTGCCAGCACACACATACATGATAATGCCCTGGGCATTGCACACGACCTGGTAGCTGATGGAGGGGTATCCCTTGTGGTTTATGTACTGCCTACCCTGCTCACCGGGTGGTGACTTGATGTGTATGTGCATGCAGTCTATTGCACCCAGTACCTCCGGGTAGTCTGCCACACGGTGAAAGAGACGCATATTGCTGGCCAACTCCTCCTGCATTCGGGGGAAGTATATGTGCTCATTGGCATGTGGTAACATGGCATCCAGGAACTGGTGTAGTACCCTGGATGCTGATGCCTATGAGATCCCCATGATATCCCCAGTTGGTCTTTGAAAGTTACCTGTAGCTAGTATTTTCAGGCTTACATATACCATTGTATCCACTGGGATGGGTTCCCCTCTGTTTGTTCTGGCTCTGAGGCGTGGCCGGCACAGCTCCACAAGTTGCTGTAGGATGTCCCTGTCCACCCTGTAATGCTCTACTATCTCCAGATCATGTAGCCCCTGGTAGGTTACCCTGGGTCTGAACACTCTCCTCCTCCTCCTCTGGTGCCTGAGGTGGTCATGTGCCTCATCCTCCACACCACCTTCAGTCTCCACCACATGCTGGTGGATCAAAGTTATGGCAGCCCCTAACATGTACATACTAAAAGTTTCCCATCTGTATACACCACCGGTGCAGAGTGTATGGGAATACACAAATGTGTGTGAGGTGCTTTCACACTTTATACTATTGCTCTATGGATGCTGCTGATGTCATTGGGTGTGTATGAGCTATTCTAGCTGCAGCATGTCTTAATTATGGGTTTTACAATGAGTACTGCAAGTGTGGGGCCTTTACTGTGGAGATATGCTTGCCTGCCTTCATTAATCTGTTGCCCTTTAATTCACTTTTAAAACCTGGATCCCCTCCCATTGTCAGGCATGCATCCACCTGCCGTCTTTCTTGTTTTGTACTTTCCCTACCCAGTCATGGCAAAATGTGTCTTGTAGCTGATATACTGCAAATTGGCTTTGTTCTGCTTTGACACTTTACTGTTTTCTTTGCAGTACAGCCCCTCTCCTTTCCTATTCTGCAGGTAGCTGCTTGCAGCCTTGTTTGTTGTTGTCAATGGCCCACTGTAGGCTCCTAGTTGTTAATTAGTCATTTGTACTCCAATTTCCCTGCTGCAGCATTTCCTTATTTCTTTCCTATATCCTTCCTGTTTTAGCTGCAGTGTGCGCTGCACAAACCTGTTTACCGAGTTTACACGTGTTTTAATCTCCTTTCACATGCATACTCGGTTACCTTGTGTACTCTCAGCTAAGCAAAGCTATGGCCAGTTCAACACACCCCTATCTTGCAGCTTTGCCTAGCTAGGGGCAAACAGGTTTAGCAATTCTCCAATATGCTTGCAGCAATGGCGACACATCCCTCTCTTGATGTTATCTTTATCTCAAGGGCACACCTCGGTGTTATAATGCTACGCTGTGAGGAGCATCCTTACACCAGTGGGGAATCTGTGATTCACTATTACTCCTCTCATTTGTATGGCATTGCCTACTAATTCCTAGCTACTGCGCATAACACTGTCACAGCCCCTTAGCAACCCTTGCGCCATAGTATGGTGTAGCATGCCTGCCATTGACTATTATGGGGAAATCGTGATATGTGTTACATTGCAGTTTTATTCTATATTTTTATATTTTCCTTATGATCCCCTTTGCGCACCACTGCCCTGTGCTTCCACGTCGCTATAGTGTGACTATATATATATATATTTATATTAAATGTTTATTTTATATTTTGTACATTTTTTTTATGCCAATGGCTATATATTTAGCCATTAGCATATATTAACAATATAATACATGTGTTTGGTCGGCTGTCATGGCTCTGATTTTATGTTTGCAAAAATGTAAACCATTTTCTACGGTTTACATTTTTGCATGCTTACACTACGCCTGCACCACTTCCTGGATCACTACATACCTTAATTTGCATGCTACACTGCTGCACATGGGGTAATTAGCATACAGGGCCCGGGATTTGTGCGAGCATAGCATATGTGGTTAGTGCACGTTGGAGCAGCTTGTATCTGGATCGCTCGGCGGCCATATTTGGTGTTAGAACGCCGACGCTACACCTGCACCTGGCGCAAGCTTTATGAATCCCGGGGACTATTTTTTCTCAGTACCTTTAATATATTTAAATGTGTAATCTACCAATGAATCAAAATACATCTTGTACAGCCTTTAGACTGTGTGGCTTGTTGAATAGCACCTGACAGTTTTAGTAAAGTAAAATAATTGTAGCTTCATAAATGAAGGCTGATAAAGCACTTGTGGTCAGGGCTGAAGCACAGAAGATCTTAGTGAGTTGTGATTTAACTGTAGCAAGCTGCTTGTTATATTTGTGCAAGCAACTTGCAACAGTTTCAGAGCAGCAGCATATAAACTGGTACAGTCCAGTGTGGTATGCATTGTCAATGTTCCAGAAAGCATAAGTACAGATAGAGCAGGACTGGTGAGGAATATTTTATCCTAGGTGACAAACTTATATTTGCTGGCATTCAGAAACTTGTCCCATAAGATGTGTTAGTGGACGGAATTTAAATTATGGTGGGGAGAGTTTGATTTTTTAACAATTGCTTATTTGGAATAATCTGCAAACAGACTGATGTAGGTTGATTAGCATACCACCCTCATTTCTATTTACATATGGAACTCAGACTGCATGCTGTTGGGAATGTCAGTCACACACCCTGAAGTGTTATCTCAGAGGCCATTTAAATGTCTTAGGAAGGGTAAACTAGGACTTTTTTCACTGAATAAATAATAGCCTTGGAAAAGGTTTCCCAGTTGAGTAGAAAAATACAAATTTCACCGGGGAATTCAGGAATTAAAAATCGGTCACCATAAGAGTAGAAAGGCATAATGTATAAGAACTGTGTTCTACATTTTATAGGAGTAGTATTTTAAACAAATTAAGGGCATTACACCCAATGTTCAAATGTTATTGCCTTGTTTGTCTATATGATCTTTGAACACATATTATACAAATCATTGATAAAGAATAACAACTTACAGAAATATTGTTTACACTGTATTGTTTAAGTGGTTATAATTCTCTATATATGTAACTGTAAATCCTGGCTGAACATGAAAATGTTCTACAGGGATCTGTACTCTCACCAGTTTAACAAATGCATAATAAGTAAATACCCATTCAATAGAAATTAAATAACTTTTTTCCACTGCTTAACATAGCAACATTTTATGCTGCTTATACTATCAATCGAAAATAGCTGTGTACAATGTGTTGTATATTTTTTATAAAGCTCGTCCCTCAAATCAAAAATGTTTCTAGCTTGTACATTGTATATTTAGGATATGCACTGTAAACCAAAGTACACTTGCCCTTGTGGATGTCCGATATATAATTAACTCATTTTAGTGGTGATGTCTTCATTGAAAATGTAAATAAATAATTACCCCATATAAGAAACAGGGTAAAGAAATTATGAATGCATATAGCAGGGTGCCGTACGCTAACTATATGTACACAATAACAACACACTTGAGACTATGAAAGCTTTGAAAGAATGCCATTTGATTTGTTTAGACAGCAGAACAGAATCACAACTGCTTGTGCTAGATAAAATGCATAAGTGAATAACAAAGCAGTTTATTTTCAAAAATTTGTAAATTCCATCACTCAGCATGGAAGCTGGCATCCACAAAGGCTGACTTTATACTAATGGAGGGCACACATTTTTTTAGACATCCCAAATTTCTTTAAGTTCCAACTCCAAGCCTGCCCCATAAGTAGCTTATGGCCAGCTAATGTAGTTATTCAGATTGTCAATTCAATCCAATATGGAAGGGTGGATGTCCACAGATAGCAATTAGTTGCCCTTTAACTAACAATCATAACAGTCACACCATTGTATTGCAAGATTGCTAAAGTTTTGTGACCACAGTTTTACCTCGCAGTTTAGCAAAAAGCTATAACCTGCTAACAGTCATCCTATTCCATTCCCAAGTTTTTCTCTCTCCATTTGCTTCCTGTATGTCTCCGAGCAAGTCACTTAACAAGACTGTGCTTCCCATATTGTCTCTGAAAAAAAGATACTTGTTCTTAATGAGTTGATCTGGCTAATAAATAAATAAAATCAAATATAACATATTTCAGAGCCTGTCAGCCTACACAACATTAAAGTTGGAAAGGTTAAACAGTGTAAGGGCTTTGGGCACATATTTGACTCCACTGGCGATAGCTCATCTTGGTGAATTAGCTTAGGTGGGGGAGGTTTGAGCACATGGATGACTACATATTCCATATAGACCTTATCAGCTGTATTTCAATAGGCATAAACTATTGATACTGAGATGTAATGTGGTGCCTTGTGCCAAAAGAGAAGAGCAGTAGCTGCGTAATAACCCCCTAACAGCAGGATTCTCCTGTAGATGTAAAGTAGATTAATGTGCACATTAAACAGAAATCATAAAGTAATAAATTATCTTCTACAGGAAAGCCAGTTAAAGACACTGTAGTGTCTTAATTCACAGCATGACATTAATGGAAACACTTGCTAACTATAAAAAAGACAGCTGACATTTATTCTCTCTCTGCATTTCCCAGACAGTAAGTCATGTTAAACTAGACAATGATGCCAGAGTTTCCATCCTGGAAATTAGGGACAAGACTTTAAGTAACACTCTTACCACAGACTGTCGAATATCAGCATTAGGCTCAGGTTATAGAATAATTTTGTCAGCCAAAACTTCACACTTGGGGTACATGAGTCATTCAGTTGTGTGAGACTCAGTGCATGATAATAAAGATTCCTGTTTCAAAGACCCTCAGGTCCAGAAATGAGCTGCAAGCCATTATCATTCTATTGCATTGGAAAAGAAATGTCTGTTAAGATTTTCATTTTCAGGTTTTACTGGATGGAATCCCATATTTTTCTAGCCAAGCTGAAGCAAATAATCATTCTGTTATTGACAAGTTACCTTTAGTGTTTGAGAATTTGAGTTATGTAGAGGTCCACCAGTTACTGGAGGGAAGGTATTCATTGCAAGAAGGTGAATAAAGTAAACCTGAATTTTTTTCACATTAAAGAAACGACAGCAGATATCATCATAAATCCTGATAGTTAACACAATATATTTTTTTTTATCATCAGAGGTCACTTTCTTTAAACCAGATTTATCAAATTCAGTATTGTGTGTGTGTGTGTGTGTGTGTGTGTGTGTGTGTGTGTGTGATGAACAGAAAATTTGTACAAGACTAACAGTATCGCAGATGTAATTCTAGACTGCAGAGGTTGAAACAAGAGCTGAGTAGTAAAAATCTCAGTTTATCTATGATCATGAGCTGTGAAGAGTGATTATAAGCCTGATATTATGATAATGACTGACAAAAGAGAAATCCCTTTCCAGGGTATCTGGGCTCACTGTCTTGCTGTCAATGCTGGAGTCAAGAGAGATTTCAGAGCAGGTACACACACACACACACACACACACACACACACACACACACACACACACACACACACACACACACACACACACACACACACACACACACACACACACACACACACACACACACACACACACGCACACACGCACACACGCACACACACATGCATACACACACACCTGCTCTTTTAGTGAACACTGATAAAAGTGTGTGATAAAAGATATTTACCGAGTATGATACAAGTGTCTGAGGGACATCATATACTTTTATTTATCACTACTCTGCACATGTTGTGAAGCATTTATCAGTATTATACCTTCATAACCAACCACTGTAAGCCATTTACACTAACAAAAAATGAAACTCTACATAAAAATCAGAATAAGATAATTAAAATAAACTAACTGAAGCATCTAAATGAGCGGAATTGCAGCCAGATAGAAATCAGCATTACTGCAAAAATGGATCAGAATCCAAAAGTCTGCATTGGAAAGCATTAATCTAACTAAATGGCAAAACTAAACTATATTTATAACTATACTTTGAAAGCAATATCATAGAATTATCAACAATATTTTTAAGTGAAACATTTCCCCAGAACTATGATATAAAGCAGACATAAGTCAGCCCATTATTTAAAAGCTGCATAAAGTGCTACTCAATGGACAAATTGCACATTTACCACATCCTACTGAATGGAAACAATAATCCGAACTAAAAACAATACAGATAAATTGATAAATGGTATATCTGGGTGATACTGCTTAGCGTGTTTAGTACAAGGGGACGTATTTCTTTGTTTTGTGACTAATAGCTTTACTGCTCAAAATGAAATATGCTTCCAAACTTGTTTATACACAGCACACATAAAAATAAGCCATAAAACAAAGAATATAAGGAGAAGGATCAGATGAGAAGAAAAAAATGAAAGTCTATAAATTTTGTAGCAAGTATAGAGGTCTTCTGGAACACCCTATTGTTGACCAATATTTGATGCAGGAATGGTAGTGGAGAGGTGAACTGAACTAAAAAATGAAAAGCTAATAGTGATAACCCAGGATAGTGGACTATGTATTCATTGCTTTACAAAGTCCATTGAAATCATGGGGAAACAGACAAATGCAGGTTCTATAAAACAGAACTGTAAGCACTTGCACATCTTGATCCAGGATATGATACACTCATGGCAGAGTGCCTGTATACTGAAAGGCACAATTATCTGGCAAGACTGCTGCACTGGAGATTGTGCAAAGACTACAAAATAGAAGTAGCTGAGAAGCATTATGGAGAATGATGAAGTTTATAGGATCACCATTAGCACAGTGTAAAAAGCAGAAGAAAATAAACCATATGTAGTATTCCATGAAAAAAGACAAAAGTCACGTTGATCACTGACAATGCTATACTCAATGATTATAGTGCCATGTACAGAAAGACATAAAGTCATAAAATACCAGGATTTGCAAGCAGAAATGAGAGCAATGTGGAAAAAGGTTACTCAGTTCCAATACCAATACCAATAGGAGCAACAGGTCAAAAAAAAAAGAAAGAGAAAGAAAAGAAGAAAAGAATTTACAATCGGCCTTACATACTTACATATACCACCGATGCATATAACCCCATATGAATTACAGAAGGAGGCAGTGTTTAGCACATTGCAGGTGCTGAGATAAATGCTCTTATCTAACATCAATGACTGAAACAATAATTTCATGAACATTAATTGTACCCTGACTTTGGAGTGAGGTCAATTCCCATCATGCTATTAAAAATTCAAAGCACTTGTAGAAATTAAAAAGGGAAGATTTATATATGTATGTATGTATAAATCTATATATATCTATATATCTATATATATATATGAGATCACTACTAAGTTTCGAATACTGACATTACTGATGACCGGAATCCCGAGATCAGATAACCGAAAAACGAGAAGACCGGATGACCAGAAATGCGAAATTTGAAATATCGAACATTACACTAAACATACACCACACACATACACATACACACACCATCACCCAAAACACAAACACACAAACCTACACTACAGAAAATCAGGGGGAAAGCCTCCCTGTGCCCCCTACACCCCCCTACTTAAATATTCTAACTCCAAGGTCGCACTATACAGACAAACATATGAAAACACCACCACACACCTACATTCCCCGCATACACACACATCACAGTCACAACACACACTTACGCACACACTAAAGCCCCTAACCAACACAACCAAACACAGATACTTATCTAACCTCCTGACATCTCCATACTTCGCGATTTTGAAATTCGCGCTTCTGGTCTTCCAGTCTTCTTGTCTTTTGGTTATCTGGTCTCGAGATTCCAGTCTTCAGTAATGTAAGTATTTGGGATTTAGTAGTGATCCTATATATATATATATATATATATATATATATATATATATATATATATATATATATACATATATATAGACACACACGCACACACGCACACACACGCACACACACACACACACACACACACACACACACATGTACACACACACACACACACACACACACACACACACACACACACACACACAGAAAACTGTGCTGAATGCACATTTTTTTCAACAGGGTTTACTCCTGTCTAATTTTGTCAAAATTTCTGCATGTCAGTTCCAAGAGATATAGTAGGATGACCCAGATATTACGTAGATTTTCAACCAAGTTATTGAAAAAACAATTCCTTGCAATGAACATAGTGCTACTATTGTTTCCTTTTCCTCTTACTTGCTTTTTGATTTGATTCTTTATACAACTTTCTATACTTGAGCCTGCTTAGAAATCTTATAAGGGGATATGGTAGAAATTATTAATATCACCTATTAATGAGAAATTATGAAACGCATGCTAATTTATTCCACCCCATGCATGTTTAGTTGTGCGTAATTTTAAGTGTGGCAGGTGTTTGAGCACAGAGCAGTGGTAACTTGTTACAATGTTGAGATTACAGATACAAAATATTACTTGAGGAAAAGATGCGACAATTAAAATGTATGGACACTAGAGGGCAGAGGTTGATCATAATTGCTAGTGTTAAGAGAGCATTTTTGTTGCTGTCTACTTAAACATGTAAGCTTATAAGTGTATTAAAAAAGCTTACCTAGGAGGTTTTCACACAAGTGTTGTATAATTATGTTAAGGTTATAATGAGTGTGTTTAAACACTATTGTTAGTATAAACTGGCCTACTCTATAAGTGTGTTTTTAACATGTCTGAAAAACTACATTTCCCACATTACAATGAATTCTAAAGAGAACATATAATGTGAGATACAGATGTTGGTGAAGTTTCAGTTTAATGGTAGAGCCTATCAAAATGCATTTTTAGTATTTGAATATGTTTTATAAAGTTGCATGAGGTTTAGAATAACTGATCTGAAGAAGTGCAGCTGCTTTTTGAAAGCTTATCTGTGTTATTATTAATAAACAGTGTTATACAGAGTCTGCCCATTGTTGTAGCTGTTTTTTTTAAACATTTCCACCAGAGTTGACAACACTTGGGCATCATCCAGCCCTTTCTTATAGTCTTAATCATATCATGGACTTTAGTTGCTTGAATGGCAGACATGGTATTACTAAGATGTCCTGGAGGTCAAGTGAGCAAATGCAGTCTCCTTACAGACAGTGAAGCTGTTTTTCTACATATTTTAATCAGATAAGCCACTGGACACAAATATCTCTTTTCGGTGGCATCTTGGGAACACTCAAGCTCAAGTGACTTGCTCAGAGTGACATGCAGGCAAACAGAGGTAGAAGGAATCAAACTCTATATCCTTGAATACAGGAAAATAGTTTGTTAATAACACAAACTGTTTATTGCCTGTATTAACTGACAGAGCAGAATAGACTGCACTGTGCTTATTGAAATGCTTCCTTTGAGATAAAGATGTTGTGGCTGCTGTGATCCCCCATGGCTTCCTTTTTTATACAAAAGTCTTCAGTCTCAGTGAAACAAGGTTTCTACTCATCTGATTTGAAACCTTCACTAAAAACACTTAGGGAGGTTCTTCAAGAAAAAATGTATAGACTTCCCTTTATATCCTGCATTTGAAGACCTGGCTGAGAAGGAAGGGGCCTACAATCCTCAATCATTCCTGAACACTTCAGATTCAGGTGGTATTTGCAGTTACTACATCAAAATAAGGTCTGTACGCCTCACCATTTTTTTCTTCTAATAGAAGGTAAGAGGATGGCTATAAATTTACTTTTAGTCTTTTTAGGTGGTTCTATCTTTGGTGACCATCTTGAGGGCTGCCACAAAAGTTGTAAGGAGAAACGAGACATTGTAGGACATGTCCTAAAAAAATCTGACCATGCTATTTAACTCCCTTGAGAATGTGAAACTTGGGTTGAGTCCTAAGTCAGATAACATTACCTCTGCAGCAGCCCTGTGAAAGGCTGCTGCCTCTCAGATCTCAACCATCCATCCTCCAGACAGTACACCTAGCTCAATGACACATTTCAGAATTATGTGTTTACATCCATAGCTTTGGCCTTCTGCATGCAGAATTACCTTACATGTATTACATATTTTCAAAGACATCTGGCAGTTGGCTGATAAAATGCACCATATAGTATTGGAGTCACAGGATGAGTCAGTGAAAGAAAGGCTGAGGATCCTGACTACTGCCTCCACAAACAGTTTTATGATCTGCATTTCTATAACATGACTGAATCCACATGCTATAGTAGCAGAATCTGTCATTCATTACCTTATGCTGGCTGCATCTTCCAAGGGCCTCACTAATCCATCCAGCTGGCAGTAACAATTGGCAGTGTATATAAAGGACAAAAATTTAATCAATGCAAGCTGATTACTCACACTTATTGGGAATTCCTTGTTTATGGAGGCTTCCTAGCAGATACTCTTCTTGATTCAATGGCAGTGACACAAGTACAGTATACTAGAAGTCTCGGTTTTGTGTTCCAAATGAGAGCTAATATTATTCTTGAGTACGTGTGACAAATGAGAGCTAATATTACTCTTTCACTACTATCATTCTAGCAGTGACTAAGTGTGTGTATGTGTGTGTGTGTGTGTGTGTGTGTGTGTGTGTGTGTGTGTGTGTGTGTGTGTGTGTGTGTGTGTGTGTGTGTGTGTGTGTGTGTGTGTGTGTATGCGTGTGTGTGTGTGTGCATTTGTGTTTGTAATTTGACCTTAATCACAATGCTGAGGGTTTCCTAGGTGAAAGGGTAAGACTCTTAAGGGAAAACTCAACACTTATCTGTCCAGAGGGTCTTGTTTGTCCAGTGGTGGTGACATCAGCATGGTATGTTGGAGGTCTTGGGTACAAGTCCCAAGTTATAGCTAATATACTTTCACTTATATGATTCTAAACGTACCTAAGCAGAGGCCTTTCCCTGTATTTGTGTGTTTGTAATTTGATCATAATCACCATGTTGCAGATTTCCTAGCTGGAAGGATAAGGGTCTTAAGGGACAACTCAGCACTTATCTCTCCAGTGGATCTGATTGCACCAGCAGCAGTGACAGCAGCACTGAATGCTGAAGGTCCTGGGTTTGAATCCTATATGAGTGCTAATACTGCCCTTTCACTAATATGATTCTAGCAGTGCAGAAGTAGAAGGCTTTCTATAGAATTTGACACATTTGCAATTTGACCTTAAAGTGTATTGGTCACTTCTAGGAGCATATTTTTTATAATTAATTTAATTTCCCATTATATTCCTTGTGTTAAAGTTACAAATCATTTTGCAGAAAATGAAAATTATATTGCGTTGTTTGATATTCTTCACTTCACTGGTTACTCATTTTTTTCTATAACAACACCTACAAAATGATGTAATTGTAGGTAATGAGCAGCAATGTACATACAGATGCAAAGGATAATGGGTAATGAAAGCCAATTTACCTCCTTAGAGGACTAGCTTCTTACATGTATTATTTTTTAATGTGAGGTCTTTCACTTGTAAAAACTAGTTATCAACTTGTCTTCTAGGAAGTAAGAAACTAATATTGACCTTTACAATTATTTAGGTAGTGAGCCATTGTGGGTTCAGTCTTTCATGATGTCATGGCACGGTTTTTTAGTTCTGAGAAAAAAGTCAGTTGTCCGTCCTTACCAACAAAATAAAATGTGGAAAAATAATGTTTGCATCAACAGTGCATAGTCTAGAAATATATATGTTAAGGTGGTTAGAACCAGCTTCAAAGGTTTGTTACTTATACTCACTTCAGAACATGGCCAATGTTATGATTATTAATGGGGATTAACTCCAGCTTCCTGTCCATATCATGAATAGAGTTTAGGCTATTATCTGGACCTGGCAACCAAAAGCATATGCATGCAAATCCGCTCACTTGTAGCATGTTGGTAGACGCAGACATGTAAGGGTATCACAGACCTGTAGCTAATCAATCTTGCCTGTCTGAAAGCCACTTGTCCCTCTAAGAATTTGTAGATGACAGCATGAGACTGAATAACTAATTAGCATGTCAGAGTCTTGGTCTTTATCTGAATTAACCAGACATATTGCTCCACCTACAAAGAACAGCCATGCATCATCAACACACAAAATAAAGAAAGAGCAATCAGTATGTCAGCTCTTTCACTGTGAATCAAGTCTCTATGTAGGAATAGCTAATAGGTAAACAAAATCCACCAAATTTAACTTGAAAGAGGAATTTAATGATGCAATATAGCCCCCCCCCCACCAAAAAAAAAAACAACAACTTATCCAACTCTTTCACTGTCTTGGCTGAGTGAAGCAGAGATGGCGTTAGCAATTGCAGGCCCCAACTTAGATCATATTGGTGGGGGTCACTCATCTAGACTCCCAAATACCAGCCCACCTCTCCCTCCATTTGCTAGCTTCTTGATCTTAAAACTCTCTCAAATTAGATATCAGGAATGTATGCTATTACTGTGTATAAAATAAAACATGTTTATTTATTAGTTTGAACTTTGTCATAAGACCTGTTAAAACAGAAGTAAACTACTGGACTTCTGGATACCCCAATCCATTATCTCCTGTAGTTAATCTGTCAAGGTGTGTTTAATTCACTCACACAGTATTGGGTCTGTTTGAGGGGCTGCTGAGATCCTGAGTCTACATGGTGTGACACTGGACGAGTGCACCCTGCATTACCAGTAAACATGTTCCCAAATGGTTTAGTACTGCCTAGATCTCCCGAATCTTGGTAGGAGATAGATGCATACTTCTCTGGTGTCCCCACCACACTTAATTTAATTTAATTTTTCCACTCTTTTCTGTCTGTATGTCTGTCTATTCCTCTCTCTCTCTCTTTCTTTCCTTTCCTGTCCTCCTCTTGTTTGAGTCATGCCATCTTCTCCTTTACCATCCATGACCAACATTTGCACATACTCAGATGCTTTGTTCTTTGCATATCATTTTCTTCATAGAAATATTATACTAGATGATGTTATGACAGTGAGCAGATACTCTTCTTACCTATTTTACTGCTTTTTTGTAGATATAATTACTTTTATTAAATAGTATTATAACCAAAAAATCAATTTGACGTGAAAAAAAAGAAAAAGAAAACAATAAAAGTTCTATAATGTCACAACACAGGCATTTTAGAAATACCAGCTCTGCAGAGAAGACACAGTTGCAGTCAAATTCTATTTAGCGCTTTCATTCTTTTTAATAATCCACACATGAACTTCGTCAGAATCTTAAAAAAAAAAAAACATACTGTTTAAAAATGGTGTAAAACAGTCATGTGGTATGCAAACAACCAATCAATGCCTGTGCTTAGGTAATAGTAGGTTAAAAAAGTGCCAAAACCAAAATACATTGTATCAGATGTAAGGTAAAATAGATACTATTTAAAACTTTTGTGCCAACAAGAAGCATTTAATGTTAATATGATCATTGAGTCTAGGGTATTTGTCAGCTCTTAACCTGACCTGCCAGCAAGATTCACAACACTCAAACCGTACTTTATAATTCCCTGAAAAGTCCTCCAAACTGACAGTTTCCACTATACTAAAGGTGAATTTCTTAAATAAGGGCAATTCAATGAATGTTTTGCGAGCTCATTATTTTGATCTTTATTTCTGATCGCTAAATTATGCTCATAAATTCTGAGGGAAACATTTTCTGAAAGTTTTTCCTGCATAGAAGCAAGGGCATGTTTCCCATTGGGCAATGTAAATTACTCTGCATGAGTTACAGTCAAATCTTCCAAGGTACCAAAAGGATAAATCAAGAGCTCAGATTAAGTGCAGGAGGTGTTATTTATGAACATGCATTGCTTGCATCTCCCACATTTAAACGTGCCTAGGGTGAAACACCCAATGTTTTTGGGTTGTGAACCTCTTTCTTAAAAGGACCTAATGTTGTGCAATCTTTTATATGTACATACAGGACGTTCTCTTAATGTTTTTGCCATGTCACTATTACCTAGATTGATTTTCCAATTGTCGTCTAGGATTTCTTTTATTATGTTCATGTCTGTTGTAATTGGTAAAGGGAATGCTCTCTTAAAGGCAGAGGCTGAATTTTGTTTTGAAGTGGATGTTTAAATTTCCACTGATAGTTGTTTCGTTGCTGCTTTGTGTAAGATGGACATGGCTGTGCCTAACCTAAGCAGTAAAGCTTTATGTTGGATCTTTGACAACCAATTGGGATCACATCCTCACGCTAAGAAGAATGATCTCAGAGTTATAGAGTCCTTTGGAAAGGTGGCATAATTGCTTGTGAGTCAGCTTAATCTGATAAACTGTCCCTTAACAATTCCTTTCCTCATACAGAACAGAGGCATACTCTACTTATGCAAATACTGGTTAACAAAAGTTTCCTTTCTATGTATTTTGGTCTGCATGGTGTAGTTGGTCATGTCCAACTTCAAGTTGATATCCAGATAGTTGATCTTGCGCTCATATCCACTCATGGTGGATTTCAAAAAGGCTGTTTTCTGTTGTTGAGGTGGGAGTAAACATTTTTAAATTCTTCCTTATCACCTTTCCATAAGAAGACCAAATCTTCTATGAATCTCCTGTAGAAGATGACCTTAGAGAACAACTATTTCTCACCAGGCCATGACAAGATTAGCAAAAACAGGGGATACACTTGCTGCCATGGCAACCCCTGTCTTCTGCTTGTAAAATTTGCCAGCAAAGGTAAAGAAACTTGTTATCCAGTGCTAGTTCAAACAAGGTGCAAATGATGTTAATCAAACCATTGTTTAATTTGATACAGTTGGTTAGGTAGTTCCTAAGGTAGTTAGGTTTCCCGACCTCAGTCAATTTAAAATCCTTCATAAACCCTCTCAATGCTTTAGAAATATTAGGTAGTCTGATATTTCAGTAAGGGATTCTATCCATAATTTTATCAATGACTATTCTAAAGTCACCACCCCCATAATTATCCTATCTATTGAGGCATGTTTGAGAGTGTTTAGTGGTAGTGAGTTATCATTATTAGGCTCAAAGGTTAATGAATATTAACTGGTATGGGAGGGTCATCTGAAGTATAATCCATTCCCTTTATTCAACAGTGATCACCCGTTCTGCCACCCATTATAGCTGGTTGTGTATCAGAATTGTGACTCCCCTTTTAAATGAAGTGGTACATGAAAAAAATATCTTCTTTCCATTTACTAAATGCTAATCTAACAATGCTTTTATTGATTTTATACACCTGCAAGAGATCAATCTGCACTTTATATTTTACCAAGGCATTTATAATATCCCTGTATTTAATCAGAGATGACACCACATTCACATTTCATACAGTAAACAATATATCCTGGCCATTATATTGGTTACTCTGGTTTACTGTATATTCAGAAAATTACTGGTCAGATGCATGCATATATGTTTTCGTTTGCTGTTAGGATTTGTGTATCCACTACTTCTATACTACTAAACAACATGTAAACACTAGAGACAATTTAGTATAAGGCAGAAGAAGAGACTCTGGTAGAAACAAACCAGTATAATCTCTCTTACCAAAGAATCTCCTACCCCAGCTATTATTATAAATATAACTATAAAGGCAATCATACAGATGGACCCAGAAGTGGGACAGAAGCTACTTTAAATTAATATGGAGTTCATACCTCTCAACAGCCCTACTGGCTGCATTGCCTGTGTTACTCCATCGTTAGTATAATTATCACTTCAGTACACCCCTGTGCTCTTCACTGTTGCATACGTTTGCTTATATTCATCTATATAGCTACCGATATATATATATATATATATATATATATATATATATATATGTAAAACAGTCAATACCTAAAACAAAACAATTTTTAATAGTGTCACCCACATGCAGACATCTGGATTTAAGGTGTGCTGTTCAGACTCATCCATGTGCCTTGGCAAATTCCACATATAAACTTCCAACAATGCATTTATCCTTAATACTGGGTAGACAGAACACCGTTCCAGCATTAGCACATAACTAATATACAGAGCAAGGCAAGACACATTTTAAATATGATTGATAACTAAATACTCAGGTCACCATGTAGTTTACAATGTTCTGAATGGGCTGTTCTGTATTTTCCTTTATAGCTCCCCATATCTCCTCCATTTCTGGGAGCTGCTAGACAGATATTTCTGACCCAGAGTAGATAAGTTCCTCTGTGCCTGAGTCCTGCTTAGATAGGCCTCCAGCCAAGGGTTCATAATTGTTATGGCAGAAAAGTGCCATGTTGGCTTGTAGTTTATTTGGAAAGTGTTGACTGACTGGTGTTGGCTTATTTACAGTCTTGTCCATTTCTACTTGTTTTGGTTTGTTGCAGCTTCTTGCATGAACTGGTGGCTAAGCAGTCATGCCTTCTCCTACTTGCTCCCTCTGTTCCACCTTTGTGAACACTTTCTGCATAAGAAGATTTTGCTGTGGAATGTATTCCATGTGGGAAGCTTTCTGCTTCTTGCAGCATGTTCACATGGGTCAACATTTTATCATCAGATAGCTAAGGTATTTGAAATGCCTCAGATATGGAACATTTGCTTTCTTTTTATATACAGGAGCATGCTGTATTCAGGTTTGATTCTGACTGGGTGTTCTGGCAGCTTCACATCACCTCTTTTTTCTCTTTGCTTTTTTAAAGATTGCTTCACAATCATTGTAATCAAAGTAATTCATAACAAAATGGTTGTACAGGTTGGCATTCCTGTTCTTATGATCAATTCTATGTGCATATTCAATCGCCAGCATATAGGAGACTTTTAACGAGTTACTCAGCTCCTTTTTAGCAAAGTTTGGTGCATCACTGCCTTCTACTTCTTCTGTTAATCCAGTGATCCATACATTGTTATTGTGTGCTGTTTTCTAAGTCATCCAACTTTACTACAAGTTTTTGTGCAGTGGATAATATCTCATTATAATTCCTAGTACATTTCCTTGAGGCTGCCTTAAAACCCAAGAGGTCTGTTTGTTGTTGGTTAAGCATGCCCTCAGTATTAGATAATTTCATCTTGTGGGATGCTGTTATGGCATTAATTTACTGAACATCACTGGCTGTGATTTTTAGAAGATCACTAATAGAGGCTAGTATAGACTTCACCACCTTCAACTCAGTCACAACTTCCTGAGAGGTATGGTCCATGGTATGAATGATGTGGCCGTTGTTCCAGAAAACTATGACCTATCATTACTTGGAAGGTTTGCAAAACAGCTGAATGTCTGGAGACCTGACATTTACAAACAGCAACAGTTTCAGATATATGGAGTCATTGTACAACTTTATAAAAGAAGGTAAATGTGCATTATTGAGCTGAGCCACATACCTAGGTGACCTCTTCCATGCACATTCCCATACATGCATAGCTTACGTTTTTGATATAAAATGTTTCTTCCAACAACAAATGCATATCCTGCAGCAACATTAAAACATTAGACAGAGGAAGTATTTCACATTAAAAATATGAAAATAGCCTGGGAATATCTGGATAATATGCATGAGATTACAAAGATTGCTGTTAAGCAACTAATTTTTAATAATGACTCAGCGCACATAAACTGTTAGCATAATTACTTAAGCATCAAAAAGAGTAAAGGGTTGTTGCTGAACTTAGGGAGCCTATAACAAGAAAAATAACCAGCGATCCTGTAGTGGTATTACAGGTATTTCAGAAATGTTATGAACATTTGGATAAAGCAGTGGAATGTGGAAATCAAGAAAAAGTATAAATGGAAATATCTATGAAAGTCTTAACTATGCCAAGGTTAGAGGTAAATGAGGCTCAACAAGTAATAGCTAAGATACGAGGAGATGAGACAAAAATCAATCTACAGGAAAGTCTCCAGGATTAGATGGTATTACTAAGGAAGTTTGGAATCTAGCAGGGAAGAAAGTGATAAAGATCTGGAAGGTTTTGTTTAACAGTATTCTGGATGAAAGCTGTGATAGCTGTAATACCTAAAGATGGTAAAGAACCATCAGACCCAGCTTCATAAGGGCCCATTTCAAATTTGAACAATGACTATAAAGTCTTTATGCCTATAATAGCCAAAAGAATGGCAAAGGTGTTGCCAAAATTGATAGATATGGATCAGTATGATTTGTGGAGGGGTGGTAAACATTTGCAAACATTAATTGAACAATGATGATCATGAAGGAAGCAGAATATAAGAAAATACCACTGCCATTAGTGGGTCTTGATACAGACCAAGCATTCAACAGAATAAGCTTCGATTTTATGAGAAGAGCAATAGAAGCATTTGTATTCTCTGATACAATCAGGTGAAGTTGGAGGCCATATGAGCAATCAGAGGCAAAAATTAAAGTGGGAAGGTTCCTCTCTGGTAAGTTGTGGCTGAACAGAGGAACCAGGCATGGATGGCCTCTTCCCCCTTTGTTATTTCTATTTATTTACATTTAGAGCCATTAACCAAGACAAGGGACTCATAAACTCCAGGATATAATTGGTACGGTAATCAAGAAAAGTTGGCTTTATTTGCAGACAATTTTATTTTGTGCCTGATAAAACCAGAAAAGAACATCTCAGTTCATAGGTTCATAGTAGGTTACTAGGCTAGCAGCCCAAGAACCTTTACAACCTAGCCATGTTAATCCCAAGTATCCCTATTTGTTCTTTTTGGGTAATTCATAGAATTAATTTATGAACACAGTGGGTTTGTAATCAACACTGGATACCCCTGTCCATGAGTGACATGGGTGCCACCGCAGGGATGAATTTACAGTCTCCCATCCAACTACTTAGGTTGCATTTGAATAGGGTCAGTGAAGAGTTCTATTTTATGTGAATAGGAAGCCTATTCCAGAGAAGCAGCAGTCTCTTGGAGGCATATCTGTCTCTCCAACATGTTTGGTTAATGTCACAAGCTAGATTGAGATCCCTACAGCAAGTGACACTTGTGCTATTTGACTTGCAGATGTGCAGCATTTCCACAGGGCAGGGTCAGAGATTGCCCTATAGGCCAGGCACAAGTCACCTCTCAGCAGGTTAAGATACAGAGTAACGTGACATTGCTTTCAGCCTGTCCACAAAGGTCATGGTTTGGAGTCCCTGTATTTTCTTAGTGAGAAACCTCTGAGGACTCTCCAGCTGCTGCAGGTGTCTGGTGAGGTACATGCAAAAGGGTGCATTATACTCTATTAGTGGTCTGCTGAAGGTTGAGTACAGTGGAGTTATAACATCCCTTGACCTGGATGCTATGCACTTGCTTATAATGTGCACTACATAAAAGGCTTTCCTTACCACTGTGGAAAATTGGTGGTCAAAGTTCAGATTACCATCAACCTGTGTTCCTAAATCTCGCACTGCTAGGTTGGAACTCAGGGGGATGCTGTTAGTATTGTAATTTGTAGGGAAGTCCGTTTTTGCCAAATAGAGTAATAATGCATTATTTTGCATTTAGTTTTAGACCATGGCTTTGGCACCAGTCATTTGTTTGTATTAAGCCTTTCTTGTAGTATGTTGACATTGTTGGGGGACTCAGTGATTGCTCCCAGTTTGCAATCATCAGTGAACTTGGTGAGCCAAAGGCCACCTACTTTGGCCTGGACTTCTGAGAAATAGATGCCAAACAGTACTCCACTGGTGACGGGTCTACTGGTGGAGATGGAATCACCAATTTTGACAGAGTGTGCTCTGTTGGTGAGCCAAATAACTGCCCATTTAGTGATGTAAGGATTAATCCCTATCTGGGACAGTTTCTTAATGATGCCAGAGAGAGGAATTGTGTCAAAAGTATTGGCAAGGTTGAGATAGGCTGTGTGCACTGTCTTACCTTCATCCATGAGCTTGTTGACATTCTCAAAGAAGTCTACCAGGTTTAATAAGCATAAGCTTCCCTTAATGAAGCTAAACTGGATTGGATAAAGTGGTTTTAGGTCACCTATGTCCTTGTTAATAAGGTCCATGATCATTCTTTCCATGGCCTTGCAGATGAGACTGGTTAGACTTATGGTTCTGCAATTCACAAGATCAGTTGATGCCACCTCTCTTTGTGCAGGGGGATTACTGTTGCTGTTATCCATTCTGCAGGAACATAGCCAGTTCTCAAGCTATGATTAAAGAGAATGCCAAGAGGGCCTACTGGATATTGTTTTAGATTGTTTAGTAAACAAACTGGGATATTATCTGGTCCCACTGAGGCTGTGTTTTTGATCTTGGTGAGTTCAGAGATGACCTGTTCTCTAGAGATGCTAGGCAGAGAGCTGGTGTCAGGTATGCTTTGGGATATGGTAGGTGGGGATAGGTGGGTTACGTTTGTGCTGAATCTGGCAGCTAGCAGGTTGGCAATATCTTCCGTTGTATTATGAGTAATCCCATCTACAACCAGTTTGGCACATAGCTGGGTATTCCATTTTAGGCTTCTAATGTAGTTAAAGAATGCCTTATGATTATCCTTGGCTAGGGATGCAATTTAAATTTCATAATTTGCTTTAGAAAATTTTACAAGATTCCTGAGTTTCTTGTTTATACTTAGGTGGGAAGTCTTTCTCTGCAGAGTGATATCCCTCTTGTTTTTGGACAACAGTTTATTCCTCTTGTTATATATTCTGTTTATACTTGAAGTCCACCACAGTGGCTTGTTTTTTTGGAAAGACCTGGTTTTGATCAGTTCAGGTACAGTAGAGTTTATACATTCGCTTTAGTGTTTGTACAGGGCATTTGCATACACATCTGCGTAGTGATCATTGATATCTGTGATTGTGGGAGGAATGAAGCTTTTTTACACCTTTGCTTCGTAGGCAGTAGTTAGCTTTGGTAAAGGTTTTATCATTTTTGTTCTTATGAGGGTGTCAGACTGATTTGTGGTCTGACCTAACCAGGGAGGGCATCACGCATGGGGAAGTACAGTGACCCTCCCCATGTTGTTGAGTACTATGGGGTGCAGACTGTCTTTTCCAGAGCATTTGTGTTAACAAAGTCCAAGAACCTCTGGGCAAGCGTGTTTTTGCTCATGTATGTCCCCCAGTCTATGGAAGGATAACTGAAATCTCCCATGACTCAGGAGATGGACTGTATGGTGAGGGATTGTAGTAAATCGAGGTAGGTGGTGTTGTTATCATGATTCACAGAGGGGGATCTATAGCTAGCAATGACTTGGTATGCTACTTTCCCAATTGGTAATTGGACATGGAGTAGTTTGAGAGAGTCATGTTGTTTGACCAGTCTTGAAGTGTATTTTATTTTATTTTAATGAAGATGCATACACCTCCACCTTTGGTTCCTTCCCACTTATTTTGAGGTCTGAACGTGTGGAAAGCATTGTAGCCTTGCACATCCAGCATGCTCTCAGCAGCCTTGATCCATGTCTCAGTAAATGCACAGACGTCAGCATCCTCCAAGCTGGGGAGTGCTTCCGGGGAGTGGAGTTTTGTGTTTAAACTCTGAACATTAAGCAGCATGACTCTGAATTTGTCTCAATTAAATTTTGTTACATTGGAAAATTTGTTGTTTTAACATTGCCTAAAAAGGCACTATGGGGAGGCAAGGGTTTTTGCCAGTATCTGAAAGCCTAGGGATGACCAGTGCAGAGCATCTCTAGCAAAGCAGCAAGGTCTGTCTACCATACCCTTCCAGGCTAACAGATACTGGATCCCCCTGGACTGACACCAGAAGCTGAGCCAATTTTTGAAGTCAATCATTTTTTTTGTTTATATTGTGGCATCATCGTGGGTGTGGGTAGCATACTGCTTAGGACTAGAGACATACCTGTTTGGACACATAATTAGAGACTTCCTTCATTTCTCTTTTCATATAGTGCAGAGAGGTATGTCTTAAGTCATTCACCCCAACATGGACTATGACACAGTCATAACGGTACTTGTTGTTGTGTGATTTGACTGTATCTGCGATTTGTCTGATCCTAGCACCTGATAGGCAGCTAACCATGACCTTCTGCTTGTCCAGTATGGTGAGGGAGACATCTGTGTGTCTCTCTATGGAGTTGCCTATGACCATGGCATTTGATGTGTTTTTCCTTAGGGGCTTATTTATTGAGACGTATTTGTGTGCTGATATTTGTAGTGGTTTCTTTTTGCTTGGTGATGGGTGTGGGTGTTATGCTTCTGGGAGGTCTCTATTCTTTTGGTAGGCTTTTAGTGAGTATCTCTGCATATGTGAGTTTATGTGTGGTGACCTTATTTTGTGTGAGAGGTGAGGTTTGCGTGAGAGTGTGAAGTGTGTGTGCTGACAACCTGTTTGATGTCTGGTTTGTTTTACATAAAATAATTGATTCCAGTTCCACAGTGTATTTGCATCTTTCACATATGGTGTTAGTTTGCTTTAGCAGCACATGGTTGTCAGTATACATGAAGCAATTGCTACATTGTCTCAAGATGTCTATACCAATCAAGCTGGCAGGAGAAATGATGGGAAACTGCCCATCCATTGTGGCAGGACTTTTCTGAATGTGGTATTTGAGAAGCAAGTGGGCTAGCTAGAATTAATCACAAAGAGCAAAAATGAAGCAGTGACTCAATTAAATACAGTTAACAAAATGCAGTTCTGGCTTAAAATATACTTATTTCTCAGTTTTTTTTTTTTTTTTTTTTTTTTTTTTTTTTTGCAGTAGATGCCTTAGATTTCAGTGTAGATGCACTCCAGACCTTTGTCTAAAGTCGCCAAACATTAAGCAGCTCCAGTAAACTGAGCGCAAACTCGCAAAAATGTGAGGCATATATACAGGCAAATCTAAACTGTTTTAACACAACTACCAATGGGGAAATCCCAAACTGAAGCTTTCTAGAGCAATCTCCAACTCAGATGAGTCCTGAGCTACACTCTTCTGCCACAAGGCTGCAGAAAGGCCCTCTTAATGTAAGATGGCTGGTTTAAGAGCCCGGTGATATTAAGCAGTCTAGATTCAGCAAATATGAATCTAGCCTATGCTGTGTAAAGCAAGGAAACACAATTTCTAGATGGGAAGTAGTAAGGGAGAGTCACTTAAAGGTCAAAGAGAGAGTATTTAGTAGTATACTATTAGATGACCTGCACAGGTACCAACCTCTGCACAAACTAGCTACTCTTCAAGCAGCTGTGAACAGTGGCAGACTATGGAGAGCATTTCCTATAAAGGATTTTAAACTGGAGATGTTTGCTTATATGCAAGCATGGGGAGCCACATTTGTTCATTGCACAAATGCACAAATGTTATACCAGCAGGATGAAAGACTTTTACAAAGTTAAACCCTCAGGCCAGTCAGATAAAAACCCTATACGATATTGACCAGTAGTTTCCACCTTGGATGGGTTGAATTTCGCTCTCTGTTCCCACCAGAGTACAAAAGAACCCTCTTAATGTAAAACAAACTGATTTTGAGCTCAAGTGCGGTAACAAATGCTTTACAACAGAAGTAAGAATTCCTGCAATATCAGGAATCCTTGGAAATAAGGTGAATAACCCTAAGAAACGTTAAGAACACACAAAAATGTTGCAAAACTTAGAAATATTTTGGCAGACTCTGAACTTTGCCAAACTCAGAGCAGCTTTTGCAGTATCAGAGGAGGTTAGGAAATATCAAAATACTTTTAAAACAACCTAAGAGCAGTATAGTAACAAACAGGTGGAGTTTCTTTACGTGCAGGCTGAAAAACAGTGCTAAATTCAACAAAATAAATAAATGCAGGGGAGAACTGCAAAATATCACTGAAACAGTTACAGCAAGTACAAAAATATGCTTATATCAGCTTTGTAGCTCCAGATGGTTTTAGAAGCAATCCAAGTCTTGTAGTCACAGGTGTCCAATCCAGGCACAAGGAAGCTTTGAATAAATGGCTCAGTGTTGTGGAACATTCTGAGACAGTTTCACTTTTTTTCTGGCTATAAAATTAATGAAGACAAAACAAAGGTAGCTGTAAGCTATGTACTCACAAATTAATTGGTTCAGCAATACCCATATTTATGGGAACACAATAACATGAAGTATTTAGGAGTACGGGTTAAAAAGGATTCAGTTATAGCAGCTAAGGATATGTGGAAAGAGACTAAACAAAAGATAATACAAAACCCTAAGAAACTGGAAGCTCTTGTTTAATGATATGGATAAGAAGATACAAGCAATGAAAATGTCCCTTTAGTTTTATGTACAGGTCAAACATATTTTTATCAATCAGAGAAAGTGTGGGCAGTAATTAACAGAGTTTAAGGATTTTATTTGGGAGGGGAAGAGAGCAAGTGTCAAGTGGGATAAGTTGATCCTTCCAACAAAGCAAGGTGGTTCACGAGCATCTAATGTGAATGGTATTTTAGAGCTACACAGTTAAGTATCATATACTTAACCCAAACAGAAAGCTATCATTCAAAGTGGAAAGGGAAGATGATGAAGCAGGGAGAAATTCAAGAAATAAGTTGAGAGTGGGACTTTGGATACAAATCGTTAAGGAGAATAACAGCAGACATGCAGAATATTATATTCATAAAGCAGCAGAATGTATTCTAATAACTAAGCTAACACGAGAAAAGGGAAATGAGATTCTGCCATTAGGGATGCCTGCAATTAGGGGTACAGAAACTACAAAAGAGTGGGCTGGAATTTACTGGAGAAAACTGGAAAAGGAACCAAGGCAATGGGAGCAAATAACCAGAGAGTTAGAAATATAATAGAATGGGAAGAGGCCAAGAAGACATTTGGAGTGCTGGCTAGAGACTGTCTTCCCTATCAGGGACTCATATGAGAGTATAGACAAAGGAAAAGGGTTGGGAGTCCTAAGTAAAAACTGAGCTCCGGTAGAGGTTTTACTTGAATCTAGAAAAGAAGCTCCTGTTAAAAAGGGATAATTAATAGTGTGTATAATATATTGCATAATAACTGTAGCAATCATTTAGAGGAGGTTAGAAAAGATTGGGAAGAGAGACTGTATAGGCAGTTCACAAGAAAACAATGGGAGTATATATGTATGACCCCCAAATATGCAACAAAGTCTAGAAGATTTAGAATGTTTGCTTGGAAGTGTTTGCATAAATATTTTTATACCCCAAGCATACTCCAAAGACGTTTTCCTCAGGTAGATAGCAAGTGTTGAAGGTGTGATGTGGAAGAAAGTGGTAACTGGGAATATATGTTTCAGGAGTGTGATCAGTTGGCAGACTTTAAAAATTATCTACACAGTACAATGTCAGAAATATTGGTGTACTAAGGAAATTGTTTTTTTCAGCTGGGATACAGGATCTGAATTGTCCAGATATAGTAAGGCCCTTTTAAGATTAATTTTGTTGGCTACCAAAAAAAGAAATTACTGGAAAATGGAAATTAAAGTATAAACCAACTGTATTTGAAGCAGTGAATATTATAACTGAGATGAACTGAAAGTGAGATCTTTATTAAAGGGTAGGAACAAACTACACAGAAAAAGATAGAAATTATGGGAACCATACATACAAAATGTTTTGGAGGAGGAGCGAGGTTTAAGGGAAGGCAGGAACTGAGCAATTTATGCAATGTTGGATTGATAGTAATTATATAGAAGCATGTATATGATGTATAATTTTTGTAACTGTGAACATGTTAACATGGTTTTTCTTTTATATAAATGTATGTTTGCTTATGTTGTCATAATTCATAAAGGTGTTTAAATATATATATATATATATATATATATATATATATATATATATATATATATATATATATATAGGTGCAAACCCTTTCCACAGCTCAGATGACCCAGTTTTAATTAACACTTCAGGTGCCTGAGGCACTGAACTGACAGGGAGGATGGTCAGCTCTATCATAGGGGGTGGGTGATGTTTGCTGTTTGCATTGGCACAACATGTGATAGCTGCTAACTGGCAGAGGCCAGGAAGCCAGTTATGATGTGCTTCAGCTGAGATGCAGTGCAATTTGCCAGTGTCAGCTCTGTGAGGAATTGCAGAGTAGTTTGACACAGTCTGTCCATTGCATGATAGTTGAGTGGTCAGGGCACATGTCAGGATGGTATGGAGATAATAGTTTGATCATAAAAGTATAAATCCCCCAAAGATGGATGGTTATCAGCAGACTCCCCATGATAACCCTAGGATCCAAATTGACCCCAGATGGTATATAAAGATAATCCAGGGGTACATGGAGTAGCTGGTAGACCTAGTATTGGATGTTGGACACTGAGATAGAGACTACAAGGATGAAGTAAGGGAGAATGGAAAAAAAGAATCAAAATATATATAAAAAAGTATGTAGTAATAACACAAATACAAACTTGTAGTCCACTGTCTAAGCATAGTAAAGCAGTGGGTGTTACAAAGAAATGATAGACTTTGCGAGGGTGGGTCCCTCTCTCTGTGGCATCAGGTCTCACAACATCCCTTGTCATTCTCTTATTTTCCTGAACCACCTACCCATTTGGGCATTATTGCTTGATAGTCTACCATGACATTTAACAAAATGCTCTTGCAAATAACATTAAAGCTTGTATTTATTTATTGCCTTTTCTTTATTGGGATGGTCCTAATGAGCACTCAGGCCCATTTTCAGAGGAGGCCCATGGAGACAAACTCCATTAAAGTTACAACAATTACAAAAAGATTTACAGAGAAAAAAAAGAATTTTAGTTTGTAATAGTAGAAATAGGTTTTAGAATCAAGTAATGGGTAATACAATAAAGACAGATGTTAATACAATTTGATTTCTGTAGGAGTATTATACAATAATAAACAGGCTGCATTTACATTTAATACAATTTGATTTCTGTAGGAGTATTATACAATAATAAACAGGCTGCATTTACATATATATAGCAATAAACACATTTCATTTACATAGGAGAGATGAAAAGCAGTACACAGTTATTAATATAGACAGGATTTATTTATATTTACAGGATAACATAGGAGAGCTGGAGAGTTAGGGATTGGAGATAGTCTAAAAATCTGACAGAAAGAGAGAGTTAGTCACAGTGTGAACAAGAGCAGAGCTAGAAGGAGTTAGGTGCTGTTTAGGTTGTGCTTAAAGCTAGATGAGCAGCTGACCTGTTATAGTGGGATAGGCATGGAGTTCCACTGTCTGGTGGCATAGGACGAGTAAAGTGATTCTCCAGCTGTATTATGCGATTTGGAAGTTATTAGTAGGCTCTGATTACCTGAGCGAAGGCAATGTGGTGGGGAGCAGTGGTTAAGAATGTTTTGCAGAGAAGGTCATGTGTGTAGTTTGTATATTATTTTGAGGATAATTTGAAGTTGAATGACTGTAAGGTGATTTGGTAGTTCTAGCCAATTTAACTTTTTTAGCATTAAGCAGCGGTGTGTACTGTAGGATGCGTTAGCTGCAAGTTTGGCTATTTTGTTAAAGCATGCTTCTAATTTATTTAGTAGGGGGGCTTGAATGTTGGTAAATACGGGTGATGCATTGAAAAGGGTGGGAAGAAACTAGGGTGATGCTAAGGATTTTCTTGATGAGGCTGTGATGTAGGGTTTGTTTCTGTAGAGAAAGTCCAGTTTTTGGTGAGTTTTCTTGATGGCCTGTTTTTAAACATTTTATTTTGTTTTACATATTGCAGTGATGCTGTCTTTCCTTTTCTTTATAAGGAAAATAATTGTAATATGGATAAAATGGAGATATAAATGTTATTCTTATGAAGTGTGAAAATTTTGGTCAGGACTGATAGTGAACACATTGCACAGGGCTAATATTAGAAAATGTCAACATGCAGTTCACAGACAACAGAAGAGAAGGGCTGCAGAAACTTTATGTTATTGCAGACTAAAAATGGATTTGATGTGTATCACATATACAAAGGAGATATGCGTATGAGTAAGAGCATTAACACAATTCAAGTACTGCTATGGTGATGGTAAATTTATCTTAAACTGTGTTACAACACATCAGAGGAAAGAGGCCACTGTGTTTCAATGAAAGTGGAGCTGCTGATGTCATCTGTGCTGCAGTGTTAACATTTTATTTTGTTTTATTTTTTTCTAGAATATTTTTATTGAATCACATATTTACTAAAGAATCAAAATATTTCAACCCATCCAAGTTTATCACAATCCTTTGTCTGCATCATTATAATTTGATAAAAGAAGCATTTATTGTTGTTACTTCTACACCATACACACATAACAATCTATGCCTTACATAAACATAATTTAATTTTTATCTGTACCACCTTTTCCTGTATACTGCAAAACTCCCCCTACATATTATAAAACTTACACAGATTGCCTTTCTTCTACTAGCTTCCCCTTGGTTAGCTTCTATCCAACCCCCCCCATACTGTATTCTATTTCTCTAATCTTTCTGTGCAAATTCTATTTTCATTTACCTCTTTTTGACTTATGCACTGTACTATCTTTTCATCCTTGACAAAACTGATATGTGGCTGCCTGCTTATCCCAACCTTAGATATGATAATCCACACCTGTGAACTACTCTCACTCAAATATCTTCACAAACTGTTCTAGTGGCCACCTCCCCACCTTTGCAATTCTGACTTTGTAGCTTTCCACTCTGTTTCAGTTTCCTTTTTAACCATCTTGTCTTCTTTTTCTTATCTTTCCATGACAGATGTCCTAATTACTCTCCTATACAGTAGCCACTTGGTGGGCTACTCTCACATCAATAGTATGGTTAAAGGATATATATTTCCCCACTCTTCTTCTTTTAATCAACTACTTTTATTGAAGTAAGAAAATGATAATTTTAACAATATGAACATCATGGATACAATTTTAGAACATAAAAGAAGAATGAAAAAGACACACTACAACTATTTACTGAGGCCCAACATTGATAAAGTTATAAAACAACAGCAAAAAGTTTGCATAATAAACATCAGATAATTCAGAGTCTTTGTGATGTCTCACCACTGCCAACCAATATGTTACCTTGATATCCCACCTTTGGGCCAGTAAACAAGGAGTGTCAATCCTCATTACTGCCACCTGTGGGGGCAAGGCAGGCCTTTGGTCAACTGGTGCCCTGTGCAAAAGGATTCCACAATAACCCCCCACACCACCCAATGCCCCCATCCTGGTCTACCTTCACCATCCAGATTATTTTGTTCTTCCTTTTTCTCACAGTTTGTCTTACTCTTCAGTTTTTCCTGTATTCATTCAAAATATTTTAAAGAAAGCACTACTTTACTACAAAAAATAAACACATAAATACTGGAAGAGTGCCCCTGCTAGATCAGTGCACTAGGCGGCTGCCTATTTGGCCTATGTCTAAGACTGGGTATGTGTGGGAGGACTTTCCCTAGGAGGATAACAGGTACACACACAGTATTTCCAGATGCAGCTCCCTGCATCAAGTGCAATTTCCCTTTAGAGCACACAGAGACCTCAGTCAGTCATGGGCTGGTTTCTTCCTCTTTCTCCAGATCCCCAATAAGAGTCCACATTGGCATAGCTATAGAGTTGACATCTCAATTGAGTGACCAAGCCAAGACCTCCAGCACCCTCCCTGTCCAACCAGTACTTTGTGTCCCTGTCCAAGTAGCTGACACACACTTTTTGAGATTTGATTTTCACACACACACACAGACACACACACACACACACACACACACACACACACACACACACACACACACACACACACACACACACACACACACACACACACACACACACATCTGGGAAGGGCTGGCACAGGTTTACTAGCTATACCCCCTTTTGCCCAGACTATAAGGTAGTTACCACTGCCACCAGAACCCCCTGACAGCTACTTTAAGGCCCTAAACAAAGGGTGTCTAATCTTACTGTGTAATATTAATATTAATATAAATGATAGTTTGACTAAGAGCAAGGCTGTTAGGAGTGGCACACACAGTATCACCAAATAAATATGCAGGTACCCTCAAAACTTAAATATTGCTACAAAGATCAGCCACAATGAAAGTTTTAAATATATTTAATAATAAATAATAAAGAAATGAAAATGTTGTTGTTGTTGTCTTTTGGCTTATCCTGGTTAGGAGTCGCCACAGCGGAAGAAAAGAAAATACTAAGTATATATTCACAGTGACATCAGAGTTCAAAATCACATGAAATATTCAAAACAACATTGAAGGACAGCCTCAAACAAATAAAGAAAAATAGTATCTAAACTAAGCTTCACTATATTCCTGACAAAATCTAAGAGAATTATACTATTCCCTAGTAACTGATTAATGGAGCAAGGCAGATGATGTGGTGAATGGTTCTTCTTGTTATCAGGTGCAAGAAAGAATACAGAATGTACTGTCTCACTCTAAGATAGTTCTCAAAATAATATCTAAAATGTTACTGCTGGGATAGCTTGCAGAATGACTACACTTCTTGTCATCTGACTTCTTATTCCCAGGCAAAACCCCCATTGTTGGCAGCTGACAGTATTTAGAACCTACCTGTAAAAATACATGCAGAAGGGACTCTGTTCAGATCTGCTGAGCATCCGGCGGTTGTAAACCAACTAAACACTTCCATTCTTCCTGAATGGCAATTAATTTACCCCAAAGACAATACAGAAAACTTCCTAGTGCAGACATGGTGTCTCTGGCTGCCTTAAAACCTGTGAGATTGCATCTTTATGGCCTAGCCTATAATGTGATTTAATTTAAGATATTTTTCTAAAGTTTGCAGACTGAGGTTAACCTTCCAGTTTCCTTTGTTAAAACACATTCATTTAAACAGTTACAATAGCGCATGTACATTTGGGTCTATATTATATGCACAAAAGCTCAGAAGAGCGAATACGTGTTCCCCAACACATACAGAGTGAACTTACAAAATAGCGAAATGCATATTCAGCGAAAGAAAGTAGGTCGAAATGTCATAGTTGGTCCAAACAGAATTCCAGTAATGTGTGCCGTAGTTGCATCAAAAACTTGCGTATACACATTAAACTAACAGTAAACAAAGCATAAACAACATCAAAGAATGCAGTTGTACTACCCAGACAAAGTTCCAGTAATTAAGAACACAGATATTTGCTGAATAGTTTAATGAAAGAAGAAATAATCTTGTGCATCATTAAAAGATTGTGCATGTAGCACATATTGTAAAGGGCTGGTAATCGGAAGTAAGTGTATTTTAAAGGACTGGTAATTGGAAATAGGTTGTGCGTATGTCATCGTATGTGTGCACTAATGGCTGCCGATCTGCCGTTGGGTCCTGGTGTGATAGGTAACTGTTATATGACAGTGAAGTCGAAGAAAAATAAAGACATTTTAGTAGTAGAAGGTTATCTGTATAATCTTGAGAAGGTGTTACAAAGTAAGAAGTATTGGTGCTGTAGGCTAAAGAACAGTCAGAAATGTAGAGGTAGGGCAATATCCACAGCAGATGGTGATGAGGAAATCCTCCTGAAATCCACATCCCACGGGCATGCTTTTGACCCGAAAGAAGTGGAAAAATACCAAGCCTGTCGTAGATTAAAAGAGTTGGCTAGTTGTAGGACCACTCTGGCATTAGTAATTGATGATGTACTAGCAACTACATCAATGGAAACTAATGTAACCCTACCCACAAGGAGATCAATGTTACAGCAGGTGAAAAGTAAGGCATACGTGGTTGCTGACAAATGCTCCACCATCCACAGTGTTTAGTTCAGTATGCTTAACTGACTATAAACCGAAGAAGTCCACGTTTCTACAAGAACGGAAAGTGGACATCCATTCAAACCTACATGTACTGGTATTCAGTACTGAGGAAAACCTAGTAGATCTGTGCAAGTCACCCATCTGGTTTATGGACAGTGTCTTCCTGACGAAAGGAAAATTCTGCAGACAACTTTATAGTGTGCATGGAATCATGCCTCATAGCAGTAACCAGAAATGTGTGCTGTTGTTATACTGTTTGATGACTAAAAAGTCATTCAAATCATATAACTATATGTGGGAATGTGTGTTCACTTTATTAGGTAAGTTAGAGTTAACACCAACAGTTGAATACCTATTGTGTGACTTTGAGCTGGCTGCTATACTAAGTATTATAGCCAACTTCTCAGATGTATACAGCAAAGGATGTATTTTTCATTTTGCTCAGAATGTGTGTCAGAAGGTGCAAACATTACATTTATCCCAGCTGTATGGCACATGAGTTGAATTTCAACACTCTGTAAAGCAATTGATAGCCTTATCATTTTTGTCAGAAAGTGAAGTGGTTCTGGCATTTCGTGAGTTGTCTAAGTGTTTCCCTGCTGAAGGCAGGGAGCTGTTAAATTACTTTGCAGATGTGTATGTGTTTGGTTGTGCCTGTAGACAAGTCACCCGGAGTATAATAACTCCATGCTTTCCACCTATGTATCCTGTGCCCTTCTGGAATATGTCAGCACTCAATGACAAGGGTTTACCTCATACTTAGAAATATGTTGAGGGCTGGCAGAGGGGGGTTAGGTGTCTACTTGGTACATGGATCTCTGACATTCCTGCTGTCATTGCAGTACTGGCTAGGGAACAAAATAGGGTTGATGAGTTGCGGTTGCAACTTATGTCAGTGTGCCCGCCATCACCTAAGAAAAGAAAGACTATGTATGACAACATTGTTTACAAACTGTACTGGAGAGACATGCAAAGTATAGCACACAGGACTTCCTATGAACGGTGGCAATGCTGTTAAAGCTGTACGAGTACAAACTTATCCAAAGCACATTTTCATTTCTTAATTGTCAGTTCATTTAATAATATATGGTACATGATGTTTAGTTCCCTCTGATTGCGGCACCATTGGGTGTGCAGGTTTATGTTTCTGTAGAAAGTGTAAAAAATATTTGAAGTGACAGAATCATTCCATTTGGGGTGTGCAGGTTTTTGTTTTTGTAGAAAGTGCAAGAAATGCTTGAAGTGATGGAATTATTCCATTTGGGGGAAGTTACATTTGTCTGTGCTAATGGAATACTAGTTTCCATGTTCAAGCACATCTGGTAGTGACTTTAGGTTCAGGACTGAGCCGTTTTCTCTTTAGTTTCAGCACACATCTGGTTGTGAATTTAGGCTCTGGACTGAGCCATTTTGACTTTAGTTTCAACACAACAGGAACGTGTTGGTAACCAACCATGACTTTTCAATCTTCTGATTTTCAACATATTTGCATTTTGCTATTTTGCGAGTTCACTCTGTATGTGTCGGGGAACACATATTACTCTTCTGAGCTTTCATGCATATAATATAGATCCATGCATTTCTGTAGTCTGCAGTAGGCACACTGTGGTTACATTTCAAACACAGCAATTTACCTTTTCTACACATACATCTGTACAAAGAAGTTTGATATGCACATGACATACAGTTCTAATGCATTTGTAACACAAGCATCTTGTATAAATCATTTTGGTATTCACCAATGACATATAATTATTTGCAAATTCCAGCTAGCTGCGCTGGCAGTACCTCCTTTCATCACAGTCTTTACGAAAAGTTTCAATGAGAAAAGAAACCTTTATCTAAGGATTATTAACAACATTTCTCAGATTTATTCTCACGTCTTTCATTTTGGTTTCTCTGAAAATCACTTCTTCACGTAGGGTCAGAAAATCTTCCATAGTTGGAGAGGTGGGGGACTTCCATTTTCTTGTTATACACTTTCTAACAATCGCCAGTATTGTCCATAAAAGGTATGAGCTGGCATTGCTCATTACAAAACCTTCATTTACATTGAAGAATATAATTAATTTAGTTAAAGAAAAATTATCTGTAAATAATGCTTTTAAAAAAGTCAAGATTATCCCAAGGCTGTTTCAAACAGACACATTCATAAAAATGTTGATCCAATCTGCTTTACATTGGGAACATCTCCAACAAATAATGTTGTCAGTTTTATCAAATTTATGCAACTCTCTCAGGAGTTGAAAAAGATCTATTCTTATCTGCTTCAGATTGGCTAGTACTTCAAAGTATATAGATATATTCACAAGATCTATGCAGAATAATTAATAATTCATCTTTCAAAAACAGGCCTACTTTTATAAATTATCTGAATGAAATTGTATATAATCATAACTGGGAAAATATAACTTCAGAACTATATAAGATCTTAATAAACTATAAAGTCAAAACTCAACAAAGCTATTGGAATTTCATCACCAAAGGACATTCAATATGTCTGTCCATGGAGACTAAGAATAATTTATTATATTCTATTAAATTAACCTCCAACACACAATTTTGGAGAATATACACCTGGAAATGTCTGCATAGAGTATTTTATACACCAATAAACTAGCCAAATTTAGCTCTTTTAATATTACTATCTGTTGGAGATGTCTACAAATATGTAAAGTAGACTGGATACACATTTTTTATGATTGTATTAAAGTCAAAAAATTTTGGGAAGATATCGACAACTTTTTACAAGCTCTATTCACAGATCCATTTGAATTGTCTAAAACACTAATTTTACTGAATGTTAATGAAAATACAGAAATGAATAAAAACAACTTATATTTACTATGGACAATTCTAGCGGTTGCTAGGAAGTGTATCTCCAGAAAATGGAAATTCAATTCTGAACCATCATTTGAAGAATTCTTAAGATTATTTAATGAAACAGTGCTGATGGAAATTAAAGTCAAGAAACAAAGGATTACTTTTAAGTCCTGGAGTAACATCCATGGAAGAAGATATTGTCTCTTATTTAGACATTAAAAATGAGCTCAGACTCTTTTCAAATGAGGGAAAAAAGAGGAAAATACTTGTCTATGTATTACACAGATTTGATCTAGATTGGTTTATCTCATAATTTATATTCAGGCTAAATGTAAATAATGTATATAGTTTGTTATTCTGTTTAATCAATCAGATAAGCTATTTGTTATTCTTTGAAGAAAAATTAATGAAAATCTTTTGAGAAAAAAAAGCTCTATGCAGGAAATTCCAAGTAAAAACACCCCAATACTGTCCCAAGGATGTAAATTTTACAGAAGATAATTTGGATTTCGCAAGTGAACTATAATTGAGAGAGAAACCCTGCGTTATTGAGTTTCAATGTTTATCAGTTAGTGTAGTTTTATATCCTATTAGTATACCATACAGTTTGGAAATGATATTGTTAAAGTTAAAATTATTGTACAAATATTCAAATATATAACAAATTAAAGGTGGCTGGTCTTTACAGGAAGACTTACTAATAATTCTATTTAGATCCTTTGAATAATTCACTATACTTTGTAATAGTAACCAGCCTTGTGTCTGCAGATTGAATTCTTTAATAATGTGTTGCACAGTTAAAACATCTGTCTCTTATGCAATGGTTCCAGCATACAAATATATTGTTCTCCCATTCATTGAAAAGGTTAAAGTGAAACTTATCTGGAAAGTTTTTTGCAATTTTGAAGGGAACAAGTATATCCAACCAAATGTTAATGTCTGCATTTGAGTTTATTATCTTTCTGAAGTTATTAAAGGTGTTATTTATGATATTAGACTTTGTAGGTTTTGCAACATTATATTGTATGGATTGGCAAATAAAATACCAAAATTTATTAGAAGATTCATTAATAAAAACTTTTGATAATAGTGTATTTCATTTAAAAATATAGTTACATGTAAAGACTTCCTTCCACACCTTTCTCTTCTTGTATCTGCTTATAAATGTCAATCCATTTTCTTTCAACTGTCTGAACTCACTCTTAAATACTTGCTGCTACCTCTCATTTAGCCTGTCCTGGATTCTAGTCCCTTTTTGTCCTTTTACTCAGAGGCATCACTAGGATGGGGTGAAGGGGGCATGACTGGGTGATGCCGTTTGATCAGTATTGCAGTACCAGTATTCATTTCTGTGATGCAATTCTGAATGCCAAACCAGAAATTAATTCTAATTCTCTTTTTTGCAATGGAGACTGCTGGACTGAAGCACTGTCAGCATTTCATGTGTTGTATAAGTTGCAGTAAGCAGTCTGCTGCAGTTTTAAAAGAAAGATTAATTTTTTTTTTTTTTGCTCCTCAGTTTCTCAGTTTAGAGCTCAGGTGAGCAGAAACAGGACTTGGCTTGCTCTTGAAGTTATGCTGTCTAGTCTAATTGAGATGAACCCTTTTTTTGCTCCTCAGTATTCTGTTGAGGGGTACAAATTGTGAATAATGGACAGAATTGTCAAAAGAAGAGATTTATTCATTTATCAAAATCCAGTTGAGGGGTATAAGATAGGGAACAGACACCAGATGAGCCAGCTACAGCTGTGCTTTCACTCTCACCCCCTCCATCACAAACTCATTTATTCCTGCATCCATTGCTTCTCTACTTCCCTAAAAATGTCCCTGTTATTTTCATGTAATTGTCCTTCCAACCCTGTCCTCAGACCATATAATTTCCTAATCCTCACAATCTTCATGTGAGATTTACTACCATAGCACACATCTTAAACTTAGGCATACACCATCCATCTGCCACATTTTGGTGTCTTTCTCTCCATACATTAATTCTCTTCCTCTTGATATAAATTTATGACGTGCATTTGGTATTTCTCCAACCAAACTGCTATTGATTTAATTTGTGCATGCCTCAATGTTTATATTAGCAGGGGCAGCACTATAATTTTTACCACTTCTATTTTCCAGGTAAATGTATTCTCCCTGCTGGTCCATTTGTCTAGTATTCCCTTTATAATATCTCTTACATTTTTTTCAGTTTTTCCTCCTACTCTCTTTCTCATTGTTGGATATACTTTCACTCCTAAATTTCCCCCCTTTTGACCATAGCAACCATATCAAGCAGTCTTACCTTCCTCCCATTTCTATTACTAGTGATTTCTTGGGATGATACTCCAAGTTTGATTTCTTTCTGATCTCTTCAAAGCTCTTCAGAACCTTAGACAGCATCCCCTTGTCATCCTCCAATAATTACATGCAGTCCTCCATGAACAGATTTATAGGTTTATATTTTCATAGGAAAGCTAGTAGGCTACCTGTCCTTGTGGGCCATTTTAAGCCTAGCCAATGCTCCTTCAAGGTGAGAATCAAACTCTGTAACTTGTGCCTGTGAGGTAAACACCTTGACCATTATGTCAACTCTAGCCATAAAAAGAAAAACACTGGGCTTATCCGGGATATGAACCTTGGATCTCTCACACCCAAATTGAGAATCATACCCCTAGACCAATAAGGCACTACACTTTCTGTCCTTTCTTCTCCATTTTCAATCAGTCTATTTGTCTATGACCAAAAGAAAAACTCCTGGGCATCACAAACATCCCTGTCTTATTATTCTCTCTGATCTCACCTTATTTGACAAGTCTCCACTGACCCTGATTTGAATATATGACTTCTTATATAGCACTCCAATAGTCCATAAAGCCTTTCTTTCTCCCAATCTTTGCTGTGAAGTCATAATCAAAAAGTCTCACCTTAGCAAATCACATGCTTCTAAATGTACAGGGGCACCACCCTGCCACCCCTTCTATATTTTCCCCTCACAGTAACTCATACAATTTAATAACAATCCTCAGTGATCTGTGGATGACCATTCCTTCACTAAAACCCAAGTGTCTACCTCCCACTAGGTTTGGTAACTGCATACCCAGACTAGCTCCACATATCTAAGCCATCATTTTCTTATCGTTATTGCAAAATAACATGACAGATCTTCCTTCCCCCTTCCCTTCATACAACACCATCTCTTCCTGCTCCATTAATTCTAGCAGATCTCCCTTTTCACCTATATGATTAAAAAACGTGCTAAGTGTCCCCCTTACCTGCAATCCCACCAATGTATACTTAGTCAGGAAACCATCTGGACTACCCACTTTTCCACTTTTCATTTGCCTGATTGCTTTAACTACCTCCTCTGTCATACTCTTCTCTTAATCATCTCCTTCCAATGTTTCTTCTAGTTCTGACCCCTCCTTTTTCCTTAGACCTCTGATTCGGTTCATGTTTTTTCATTCTTGTAAAACTGCCAAAATTCTTCTCTTGTCTATTTGTTCCTGGTGTTGTTCCTCTCTCTGGTTCTGCTTCAGCCATTCAGGCTCTTTTCTTTGAATCTCTAAATCTTTAAGCTTTTACACTAGCAACTTAATTTCCTCTCTGCTGCTCCATTTCTGCCTGCATTTGCTCTTCCTTCATCTCCCTTAATTCTTCCTTCAACTCCCTCATCCTGTCCAGCCTGCTCATCATCTCTTTTTTTTTTGTTATCCTCATCTTCTTCATTCATGTCTATATGCTGTTGTCTTAGTTCCATCTCTACTTTCTGTATAAGATGATAGCATTTTATTTCTATTCATATTGTGAGCCTTCCAGCACACATGGACATCTCTGCCTTTATAGACACACACACACACACACACACACACACACACACACACACACACACACACACACACACACACACACACACACACGCACCAAGCAAAGCAAATCATGTTGCTTAATGCCATTCATAATGCTTTTTTCTTTTAGATCCCACTGCCTGCCAGTCATCACCCTCCTCACTACCATGTCATTGTTTTAGCTCTACTCCCTCATGAGTTTCCATTGACAACCCATGGAAATCTCTGCTGCACCTCTCTTCACTTCTGCAAGTAGTTGAAAATAGCAGGACCAACCAGACAGTCCACAGGAGACACTACATGGTTGTTTGCCCAGTCTCCACCAGAGAATGAAAGTGGCGTACTTGTGCCCTTAATATGTACCCTCTCTCTCCTCCCTGGAATGAGCATGCTTATCCTCCCTGCCTGTGCTATAAAGTGCTCAAAACTTTACTTAAACTCACATCATCTGGTTCTTAGATAGGAGTTTTCATCCCTGTATGCCATCAGTGCAGGCAATGCATTTATAAAGTGCTGCCACTGCTGCTATTATTCAGCTCAGGTCATCTAAGGATGAGCTGCGCTTCCATCACTACAGTCCAGGAGGAACAGGGTAAAACTGTGATATGAGCCACAGAGTATGAAGCTCAAATGAAATGTAAATGGGGACCTGTCTAATACACAGGAATGGGTAAAAAGACAGATGCTGATCAGAGTGGCACTGCCTATTCCTTCATACTCACTTTTCTGTAACTCTACCTGACCTCTAAGCCTCTCCACTGGTTAACTTCCTCAAGCCCATAATGGACATTGCAATTCCACTACACAAGGTTGGCCCAACTACAGACCCTATTAACTGTAAAGCTGTTGAACATATTATCTTAGACTTCATTAACTTGGACATTGAAAATCACTTAAACATGGATCCTCATCAATTTGACTTTGCCAAAAGAAGTTCCTGTTCTTTAACCTCATCCGTTTCGTTGAAGAAGTAACCAAAACAGGGGATAGTCATTATGCAGCACATACAGCATACCTGGCCCTGGCCAATGCCTTTAATAGTAATTATTTTGCAAACATTATTGATAAACTTGTAAGTCTGAATATAAATCCTTATGTTTTGTAGTGAATCATTACATGGTTGTCTGATAGAACTCATGCAGCTAAGTCACAAGTGCCACTTCTGAAAGTAAAAGAGTTACCAGTGGTGTACCATATCTCAGTCTTAGGCCTTTTCTTGTTTGGCATCTATTTCTCAGACCTTCAGGCTAACACTGTTGATCCATTATTTATCAAAGTTTTGCAGATGATTGTAAATTGGGTGTTGCTATTTAATCTTTCACTGATTCACAATTGCCTTGGCATAGGTGAGATGATAACAACCAATGCAAAGGAAAAGTAGGTGTGAAAACATGTAGTATAGTTCATTTTGGCAAACAAAACGTTTTCAGATCATGCCCTGTAGGTGGGACACCCTTCCAATGACACATTATTGTAAAGGATCTGGGCATTATTGTTAATTCCTTATCATTTGATCAGCAGGTCTCCACAGTAATTCAGAAAGCTTTCTATCTCTCATCTAATATCTAAAAGCATCTCCATTAACTCTAAAGAGGTCTTAATTCCCATTTATTCATATCTCATCAGTTCCCTTTTTAAGTGCAATATAATGTATTTTGCAGCATAAATTAGTGTAAAAATGTAACTCATCTTGAGGAACTCAAATTTATAGCAAAAAAAGATCAGTGGCCTCAAAAATCTTAAAACTGGCAGGATTGTCTCTTATTCAGATGCTTATAGAATCCTCTATGGAGTTTTGTGTCTAGACTTTCAAAAGATCCAACCGAGTTGGACCCCCCATTCCTTTTCTAAACAAATTGGTACCTCAAATACCCAGAACTAGACCTTAATCAGCAAATAACTCATTATACCCTAGTGATGCCCATAGGTGATTCTGCAGTTACAGCCTATTGGCGCTTCTAGGTATCAGATATCTTTTGCCCATATTTGCATTCATAATATCCAAACTATACACGATAAAAGGTACCAAAAAGGTATTAAAAGATACCATCTTAAAGCTTACATGATAGAAATCATATTTGTATTGATTTCTGACCTCTGTTTTGTGCAGCTAAAGATATAGTAAGCATTATTTTAATACTAATTATTTGTAGAGTAATAATTTTCATATTTCTCCAAATTTCTGAATAATCAAGTGACAGACAGAATTGGTTAGCCATGTATGAAATCTTGCAGCTGTATGAAGAAAATGCTGCTGGCAGTATGTGTGTTGCTTGAAAGGTTACTTTATTAGGTAATCACCAGGCAATTGGTCAGCAGAAGATTTCAAGCCTAGCTAATAACTCTTATTCATAAGTTTTCTCCAGCATTAATGAGTGCAAGACAAGACAGACTGAAAGAAAATATGAAGCTGCCCATGCAATTATCTAAACTATGAAATATCTAAACTATGTATTCAACATTACAAAACTGAGTATTTACTGTGCTTACTGTTCATTATAAAATCCATCGCTGCAGTAGCGTTGTCGCCTCACAGTAAGACGTTGTCCTGTTCAATTCTCAGCTAGAGCGTCTTCTGTGTGGAGACATGCGTGAATGGGCGTACCTTCGTTGAAGGTTGTGCGTCAGGGCCGCGGCACGTATAAATCTACTGCCAATCATTAGCAGACCGGAGTTCCGCTGTGATGACCCCTAAAAAAGCCGAAAGACACAACAACAACTGTTCATTATAAAATCCAGTATAATACCTAAAATGAAATTAATGCAACCACTGTAGAGACTTCTTTGCACTGAATAGTTTGCATTTTACAGTTTACTAATAACACTTGTGGTAATAGAGCTAAGATCATTTGTTTGAACTGTCAGATGATAATTTCATTCTTTTTTTAAGAGGTCAAGTCATGCCCATTGGAAGTTGAGTGCAAACTCAAAAGACCTCTAGTGGAGGGAATGAGATAGATAAGGCACATTGGTGTGAAAGATATAGCTCAGCATATCCCTTATCTCTGGAACAAACTTCCACTACATTTTAAGCAGAATACCCTTGCAGCATTCAGGACGATCCTAGATAATTGCATGGGCAGCTTCATATTTTCTTTCAGTCTGTCTTGTCTTGGACTCATTAATGCTGGAGAAAACTTATGAATAAGAGTAATTAGCTTGGCTTGAAATCTTCTGCTGACCGATTGCCTGGTGTTTACCTAATAAAGTTCATTGGTCATGTTTGCAAGTATCATTGCTTTAAAATTAATTTCTTTGCCTGGAGTTCTCCTCATGATAAAGTTGCAAGGGATTTAGTTAAAAAAACTATAAATGTACTATTTATTTATTTATTTGAGGTTTCAGTGTTTATTTAGTTTTTTTTTCTACAACCATACCCATATAATGATGCCATGATAGATATTAAGCAATGATTTACATACATCTGCAAAGCATTATTGATAATTACAAAAAACAGGTCTATAAAACAGCTGCTTCTTATTTACATTGTGGTTTCAATACTATGTCATTGTCATGTGTTAATCTTCAATGAAATGTATTCCACCTACATGTATTAGTTGACAAATTGTCTTTCCAGGAAGTAACCAGCTACTTCTGATGCATTTAACGTGGAGCTATAGTATTCTATAAATTAATTTTTATAGTGAGACATTATGGGCTCAGTCCTGCATAATGTCATGGCAGGTATTTTAATTTCTGACAAAAAAAACTTATGGGCCTTCTTTTCCAACAAAATAAAATGCACAAAACAATGTTTACATAAAAAACTGTATAATTCAGTATTATATATGGTAAGGAGGTAATATCTTAACTCTAAAATGTGTTACTTAATTATATGATCAATACAGTTTAAGTTATAAACATAAACCAGTGGTTCATTCTGTCTACGGCTGAGTATTGTGACCTACCAGGTGCATCTGTTACATGCACCCATCAAACACACTATGGGCCAGATTCACGAAGGCTTGCACGTAGTCTGAGTAGAGAAAGACTTCATGCAGCCAACATGTCTGCCGAGCGATCCAGGAACAGCCGGCAGGGGCGTGCAAGAGAGCTCCTAAAACTCCTCTTACACAGACAGGGCTAGGATATGCAAATTATCTAATTTGCTGCAGAAAGTTATGCAAATGAGGTACATTTGCAATCCAGGAAACCCTAATCTGTCCGAGTAAGAGTTGTGTTATGTGCAGAAATGTACTCATTGTCAACTGAGTACCATTCTGCAAATAGCAAAAAGGAGCCGTGACAGCTCCAAATAAAGGATGCATCCAGTTGAGGAAGCATGCCAATGGCCAAATATATGACCATTGGCAATTCTACCCGTTGCAAAAAAAAAAGTAATATTTTTTTTACCTCGATCGCCAAAGTTTAAGCATAGCGCAGCATCGCGCAAATGTGCTGCGCTGCAAAAACCCCCAAAAAATAAAAAAATAAAAGCCAAAAATAGGCTTTTTATTATAAATATACATCCGCCATGCAAGTGAATGGCAGGCTGAAGACAACATGGCTACTGAGTAGAGGTTGCTAAGGGGGGAAGCTCAGTCTAAGAGATGTAACCAAGCATGAGTAGGCAATCTTATGCAAATGAGGGTAAGGATAGTGAATCCCAATTTCACATGGCAAATGAGCAAAGTCCGTGGAGTGTAAGAGTAGGATAAGCGGAGTATCAGAATAGAAGATAGGTGACATCATGAGGGGGTATGTATGAAAGAATGTAAGCTCATTGGAGCAGAGTGTCATGTGTTTGCTGTCAGTTACCCATTACTGGAAGAGGTGTGTCAACAGGTATCCTAGCTAAAAGCAAGAAATTGAAGGTGTATGCTGTGGACAACACTAAAGTTTCTTGTAGAAGTGCCTGCAATGTGTATGCGAGCGTGTGCAGCCTGTAAAACCGAGTAAGACTGTGTGCATGCGTGTGCGCCTGTGTGCACGCATTTAAGCCGGAGTAAGCAAGTGTAAGGTTGTTGAAACCTGTGTATGCGCGTTTGCACCTGTGTGTACACGTTTAAGCCAGAGTCAGCAAGTGTTAGGCCGTGTAAGCATTTGTGTGCGCGTGTGAGCTGGTGTGCGCGTGTTTGCACTTGTTTGCACGGCGCTGCCCCCTGTGGAAACAGAAAGGTAAAAGAAAGCACAACAAATAGTAGGAAGTTAACAAAGGAGAACTAGCAGAGCTAGCAGGTGAAAACAATCAGAATCAGCCAATTACACAGGCAGTACACTAGCCCAGCCCAGCCCAGCACTTAAAACTCTGCAAACAACTTTCCACTATGTTTTCTCAGAGACACTGCAACCCTGCAGTAAACTAATAGAAGTGAAAACTGAAAAAGCTTTCCTGAGACAAAGAAATGTTAGGGGCTGCCATTGCTGTTATAAGGCGACATAGGCAACATGCTGAGGGTGGTGACAATGCGAATGTTGCTGAGCAACCCACAGTGAGGAGACGGAGAAGAGTGTACAGGCCAAGGGTAACCTACCAGGGGCTACATGAGCTGGAGATAGTGGTGCACTATAGAGTGGACAGAGACCTCATGCAGCAAATTGTTGAGCTGTGTAGGCCATGCCTCACATACAGAACCAACAGAAGGGAACCCATCCCAGTGGAAACCAAGGTAAATGTTGGCCTAAGAATACTAACAACAGGTACCTTCCAGAGACCAACTGGTGATATGATGGGGATTTCACAGGCATCAGCATCCAGGGTACTGCACCAGTTCCTGAATGCCATGTCAGTACATGTCGGTGATCATGTATATTTCCCCAATTCCCATGAGGTATTGGCAAGCAATATGCGTCTTTTCCAGCAAATAGTGGAATACCCTGAGGTAGTGGGTGCAATAGACTGCACACACATATGCATCAAAGCACCAGCTGGTGAGCGGGGTAGGGTCTACTATAACCGCAAGGGTTTCCCCTCCATCAACTGCCATGTCATGTGTGATGCCCAGGGCATAATAATGAATGTGTGTGCTGGTTGCCCTGGAAGCTACCATGATTCTCATATCTGGCATCTGACACAGCTGTACCAGACATTTGCCAATGGGGACATCCCTCATGGTCACCTAGTGGGGGATGCTGGATATGCACTGGAGCCGTGGCTGATGACACCCATCAGAAATGCACACACACCTGAACAGGAACGCCATAATGAGGCACATGCACAAACATGAAATGTAATCAAGTGTGTGTTTGGGCTGCTCAAGTCACAGTTCCGGTGCCTGGACACATCTGGTGGAGCCTTGCAGTACTCACCAACTACATGTACCCAAATAGTCATGGTATGTGCTATGCCACATAATATGATCCTGCAAAAACAGCTGCAGCAGGAGCAGCATAGGGCTGGGCCAAACAGCCCCCTACCATTGCCAAGGCCATCACAGGCAGAGCGTGACTTGGAGGCGGAACAACCTGAGCCTGCCACAGTAGACAGAAGGAGGTGTGCCCATTATGCTTTGGCCTTGGCAAAGAGGCAATGCATAGCATATACACTGGCTCAGTAGGAACCCTGGAAATGATACCTTGCTCTGACTCGCACATATAGTAAAAGGGATGCCTAACTTGACACTACCTGTTTTCAAACATGTATAGGGAGTGTAATATGTGCATCCGACATAGGCAGCCCTGCAGCACCACCTGAGGCATGATTGCCATGTGTTAAGCAATATAAAGCAGTGCTAAACAGCTTTTACAACTATTTAGCATATGTAAACAAAATTGCACACACAGTTAACGTTAATGTTGGTTGGTTGGTTGGTTAACGTTGAGCAATGTTCTGCAATTTTGGTCAAAGTTGGGCATAGTTGAGCAAAAGCAGATAAACATGGTCATATTTGCTTTACTGTTCCTTAAGCAGTCTGGTCTGCTCAGTATGAAAATATGAAGCAGTGACAGTCCTCGAACTCAGGATACTGTGCACTATAATCACAGTACTGAACCACTAAACCATGACAGTATTTCACTGGTCAGCTTGTAGGAATAAATGTTGATAAGTCTATGCAAAGTGTCTCCTGGAAACCCCGCAGGCACAGCATAATCCCTGTATAGTTATGACACAAAGGTGAGCCCTGCATTAAAAATACAACTCGATTTACAACATATGTATAGTATAAATGTTGATATTGTGCGTGTTCACACATGTCAACAAATGTAGTGGACTTCACATAGCAACATACTGAAAGGTCACACTGGGCATGCTCGCACACTTGAATAAATGAGACAAATGTCAGGCAACAACATACTGAAAGGCCAAACTAGGAATGCTCACACACTTAGGCCATGTGTGAGTACAGCAGTGGGCCACACATATCAGGCAGTTGCATGTGTTAACCCAGGAACCTCTCATAATTCACCAATCTTGACTTGTGCACACAATGATATGACAAAAGACACATATATAATATATTGGAACCCTGTCATAATCAAATATGTACTAAAGATACTTAGGTTGGTCATAGAAAGTTGAAAAGCAAAGAAAAAAAAAACAAAATCAGTATCACCAATAAACAATGTGCACTGCAAACACTATCCAATCCAGGTCATGGAAAGATTATCTGCGAATAAGTCCATACAGAACCATGACACTACCTTCAGCTATAGCATAAATTGCAATGTACACTCATACATGTCCTGAGCCAGGGCCAACTGTAAATGACTGACAATGCCAGCATCCTGTCAGATAGGCCCATAGATACATACCACCTCCCACTGACAAAAGGCCCTATCATCATACCATGAGATATCACATGTAGAATGGGTAAACAGCTCCTTCCAAAGCTGAAAACATGGCATCAATTGGATTACATTGTGCCCCTAAATGTTTCATAAGTGAACTGCAGAACAAACAGAGCCTGCACCTGAGCAGTCTGTTGAGCCTCACCCTCTCTACAGGATATGAAACTGTTGAATGGGTTACAGCAACATATGGCACACTACAGAAGTGTTGGTGCACAACAGACCATGGGAACTATAGTCTTATAAGCCAATGAAGTCTGATCTGCATGTCCATGGAGTCCAGCAGGATTGAAGTCAGAAACAGAGCTATTGGAAGCCTATAAACACACAACCCTACCAACTTTGGACTGGTCATCGGCAGATCATGTTTCCCAAACCTGCTAGACTGTTTGCAAGGTAGCCACCCAGGACATACATGAATGAAATGAGCTACATACGTCTCACATACACTTTGAATAGGCCTTTTCCAACATCCTAGACACATGTTGTATCCACAAAATCAATAACCTGTGCATAAATATGTATTGTCATCGGATGGATTGGCAAGTGGGCCGCAGATAGATCACACAAGGTAAGATTTTTGGAGTCCTGTTCAAGCTGTTAACACCTGCTGTCCCCCATGTCTCAGTCCTGGGATTGCATACATCTAAGTGCACACACATTACCATGTCTAGTCTGATGATGTCAGCATCCCACAAATATAGCAGTGCAAATGAAAACTCCCAGTAAAGCACATAGTGTGTTGTGTTAATGCATATCTCTCCAGTATCATAACATAGTTAGGTAGGGGTTTGACTCCTGCAGTTGCTGAGTGTGTGCGTGTGTGGGGGGGGGTATGTTTCTGTGTGATTTCCTCTGAGAGTGTTGCCCTTTTGGAGACTAGGCAAACACCTTAAAAGTGTTATATTCCTGTTTGGCAAGTCTGATGATGTCAGCATCCTACAAATATAGCATTGGAAATGAAAACTCCCAGTAAAGCACATAGTGTGTTGTGTTAATGCGTATCTCTCCAGTATCATAACATAGTTAGGTAGGGGTTTGAATCCTGCAATTGCTGTGTGTGTGTGTGTGTGTGTGTGTATGTTTCTGTGTGATTTCCTCTGAGAGTATTGCCCTTTTTGGAGACTAGGAAAACACCTTAAAAGTGTTACATTCCTGTTTGGCAAGTCTGATGATGTCAGCATCCTACAAATATAGCAGTGGAAATAAAAACCCCAATGAAGCATATAGCACGTGGTGTTAATGCGTAGCTGTCTAGTATCATAAAATAGGTAGGGGTTTGAATCCAGCAATTGCTGGTTGTGTGTGCGATACTGTTGGTTAATGTGTTGTGTGTTTAGCTTTTACTACTGTATGACATATCAGTATAACAACAGTATGTGCATTGCACACTTCAGGTATCTGTGTGGCAAATACATATATGTACATGTGACCTCAATTAGTTCATATGTGTGAAGCCTGCTTTCTACATGAATACATATGTTACCTATGACTGATTGTGCTGCTGCTTCTCAGACCTTCGGTCACATATGTATGTTTGTGACAAGGCCAGCCACTGTAGTGATCTGTGGCCTAGGTCATCTGTGTCACACACACCCATGACAGCTTCTATAGAATAGTGTGAGTGAGGGTCATGCCTTGGGTATATTTCAGACATGTTCAAACACAACAAAGTCTGTCAATAATAGACATACATTATAGGTGTACAACAACTTTGTGGATATGCATACAGACCCCTTATTGGTTATGTGATACACTGAGGGACTTCAGAATACCTATGAAAATGTGAATACCAAAGGACAGATGACATAACACTTGGTTGTATGTACACACTGGTACCTGTTCTGCATGTTTGGAGCTACTACCTATGTGATACTGTCAGGATACTATGTTTAACAAATGTGGATGACTATGCTATATTTGGCTTACGGCTTTACAGCATGGGTTGGACAACGGGTATCTGTCTGTATGATATCCTTGTGGAGGATAAGTGTCTCATCCAGAGAATGCATAAAGTGTTACATTCCTGTTTGGCAAGTCTGATGATGTCAGCATCCTACAAATATAGCAGTGGAAATAAAAACCCCAATGAAGCATATAGCACGTGGTGTTAATGCGTAGCTGTCTAGTATCATAAAATAGGTAGGGGTTTGAATCCAGCAATTGCTGGTTGTGTGTGCGATACTGTTGGTTAATGTGTTGTGTGTTTAGCTTTTACTACTGTATGACATATCAGTATAACAACAGTATGTGCATTGCACACTTCAGGTATCTGTGTGGCAAATACATATATGTACATGTGACCTCAATTAGTTCATATGTGTGAAGCCTGCTTTCTACATGAATACATATGTTACCTATGACTGATTGTGCTGCTGCTTCTCAGACCTTCGGTCACATATGTATGTTTGTGACAAGGCCAGCCACTGTAGTGATCTGTGGCCTAGGTCATCTGTGTCACACACACCCATGACAGCTTCTATAGAATAGTGTGAGTGAGGGTCATGCCTTGGGTATATTTCAGACATGTTCAAACACAACAAAGTCTGTCAATAATAGACATACATTATAGGTGTACAACAACTTTGTGGATATGCATACAGACCCTTATTGGTTATGTGATACACTGAGGGACTTCAGAATACCTATGAAAATGTGAATACCAAAGGACAGATGACATAACACTTGGTTGTATGTACACACTGGTACCTGTTCTGCATGTTTGGAGCTACTACCTATGTGATACTGTCAGGATACTATGTTTAACAAATGTGGATGACTATGCTATATTTGGCTTACGGCTTTACAGCATGGGTTGGACAACGGGTATCTGTCTGTATGATATCCTTGTGGAGGATAAGTGTCTCATCCAGAGAATGCATAAAGTGTTACATTCCTGTTTGGCAAGTCTGATGATGTCAGCATCCTACAAATATAGCGGTGCATATAAAAACCCCAATGAAGCATATAGCACGTGGTGTTAATGCGTAGCTGTCTAGTATCATAAAATAGGTAGGGGTTTGAATCCACCAATTGCTGGTTGTGTGTGCGATACTGTTGGTTAATGTGTTGTGTGTTTAGCTTTTGCTACTGTATGACATATCAGTATAACACCAGTATGTGCATTGCACACTTCAGGTATCTGTGTGGCAAATACATATATGTACATGTGACCTCAATTAGTTCATATGTGTGAAGCCTGCTTTCTACATGAATACATATGTTACCTATGACTGATTGTGCTGCTGCTTTTCAGACCTTCGGTCACATATGTATGTTTGTGACAAGGCCAGCCACTGTAGTGATCTGTGGCCTAGGTCATCTGTGTCACACACACCCATGACAGCTTCTATAGAATAGTGTGAGTGAGGGTCATGCCTTGGGTATATTTCAGACATGTTCAAACACAACAAAGTCTGTCAATAATAGACATACATTATAGGTGTACAACAACTTTGTGGATATGCATACAGACCCATTATTGGTTATGTGATACACTGAGGGACTTCAGAATACCTATGAAAATGTGAATACCAAAGGACAGATGACATAACACTTGGTTGTATGTACACATTGGTACCTGTTCTGCATGTTTGGAGCTACTACCTATGTGATACTGTCAGGATACTATGTTTAACAAATGTGGATGACTATGCTATATTTGGCTAATGGCTTTACAGCATGGGTTAGACAACGGGTATCTGTCTGTATGATATCCTTGTGGAGGATAAGTGTCTCATCCAGAGAATGCATTGTAGGCCACTCTATGCATTTCCAGATGTGGACGGACATATCCCTAGTGTGTTTTCTTGTACCTAAGAGGGCTATATGCCAGACAGGAGTGGTCCCAGGAATGGGTGGTGGTCAATACCACTGGTTACTGGTATAGTACAGTACCAGACGGATCCAAATGCTACTGAGTTTCCTACATCTGTGTCAGTTGTCAAGACATCATCTAATGATTGGTCATGGTCAGGCTGTTGAGGTTGTGTACAGTACCACAATGCAAACTAATGACAGATAGTAACAGTATCACCCACAGCATAGTGTCAAACCATGTCATACACACGTGTACCCAAGTTAAAATGTATGTGTATTAAAATGCATACTGGCCACCAGTAGAAAAAATGAAGTCTTGGCACTGTGTAATACAGGGCATGTCACACTTCCCATGTGTCCACTATGCACGTACATGCAGACAGTACACCTCCACCATGTTCACAAATGTACACCTGCAAATCTGTACTGCACACATCACACATGTTCTGTCCACTCACCAACACATGCTGCCAAAACTACACACATCAGCCAAGTGGCACAAGGGCGGACAATACATTTTTGGAATTAACACTGTTGTAAACAATGCTACATTGATTATCATAGCTTTAATGCATCATGCCTGCTCAGATATACCTACAGGGATATCATTACACTGTACTGTTGACAACATGCTAACATTGCTACGCTGCTATAAAGTCACCCTGTGCATCAGCACCATGTTAGCCTGTTCCTGCATCAATGTTACAGATGACAGGAGGTGGCACAGTTTCATCATATGCACAGGGTGTGTTGTTGGTTTGCCAGAGCCTGACATTGACCCATCCAATCAACATGTGTGTGTGTGTGTGTGTGTGTGTGTGTGTGTGTGTGTGTGTGTGAGGGACAACAGTACAGCATGGGTCAATGTTGATGTGATGTGTGTGTATGTGTTAGCCCTAGGTGTTTGGATTATGTGTGTGTGTCTGCATGCACACAGTTCCACCATGTGGCTGCCATATACAGGAGGTTGTGGGACAGCCACAGACTGTACCTACAGATCACCATCTCTGGCCACGGGCAGAGTACCTGTGCCTGGTAGGGGTGCAACGGACATTATCGGGTACTAAGCCAGACTGGGTACTATCATCAGAGGCAGAGGCATGTTGACTGGACCCATGTCCCTGCTGGGACTGGCCAAAGCCACGTGCATGTGGTCTTCTATGGCGGTCTATTGACAGCCCTGCTCCAACATTGCTGGGGCTGGTACTGCCACTACAGGAGCGGCTGTGACTTGTGTGTCGTTCACGATGACTGCCAGATGATGATGTTGCTGGCATACGTCCACGTCAACATCTTGGCCGTCCTGCACTATCCTGGCACATGGACATTACATTGCGGAGGACATCTAATGTCTCCCCCCAACATCTATCAATGACCTCAGTGTAGTGATGCACTGCACCCGCAAGGTCACAGATAATGTCATTGATAGCAGTGTTATGAGCCCTCTGCGCCCTCAGTCCTTGTCTGGTGTACCGTTCCATACGTGCCTGTGCCTGCATAACAGCCAGGAACATACCTGAGGTTGTAAGACCTGTGGGGGCACGTCTGCCAGGGGCATTATGACCAGTGGTGCTCCCATGAGAACCCCTGGACATCCCCCTATGTGGTACCGTCCCAGGATTCTGGGTATGGCTGCTGTGAGGGGTTGCATGTGCCATAGGTACCACACTATCCTGGTCAATGCATACTGTATGCTGTCCCTCAGCTAAGGCCATTGGTGATGAGGGATGTATTGGCAGTATGAATGTGCACATAGATGGTGTGGAAAGCTGTGTACTGTTGACTGGCGGAACAACGACAGACCCTGTCAAACCTGCCTGTGCCACAACACGTTTCATCATCTACACTATTTGTGGCAGTGTCTTCAGGTTCCCTGCTGCACTCAACCAACACAACCTCAGCACCTGTGAGAGGGAGACAGGAAACACATTTTACAATCTGTACATGACGTTAGCACACATGCACACATGCACACATGAACACATGCACACATGCACACATGCACACATGTACACATGCACAAATGAACACATACACATGAGCACAAATACACTACCCACTAAAGTAGACACACACACACACACACACACACACACACACACACACACACACACACACACACACACACACACACACACACACACACACACACACCAACAGCAATCCAGAGCATACCCATTAGTGGTTGATGGTGGAGTACAGTATCACAAGCCAAAGAGTCCTATCACACGTCAGCATGCAAGATGTGTGTTGCTCAACAGCATGCAGTGCGAGTGTAGAGAGTCCTTGTTAATAACAGTATTCATCTGTTTGATGCATGTGTGTTGCTCAATGATTGGCCTTACCCTGGAACACAATGTGTACATGGACACAACATTGCTGTGCAAGTATTACATGCTTTTCAATGTCCTGTGCACCATCACTCACAGGTATACATGCCATGGCTGGATGCACACAACTGTCAGGTGTATAGCAATGAATGCTATGTGTTGTACTGTAGTTACTGTAACTGGATGTAGTGTAGTACCATGAGCCATCATCAGGCAGCATCATGTGGTCAGTCAAGGCCACTAATGTGTGCCACACTGCCAAATATCTTGCTGTACCTGAACTGCTGCACTGTGGCTACATTAACCATTTCACAGGCAGTTGTTACATGGGTATGTAAGGTGTTCAACAGGGAGCATTGCCTAACATGAATGTCTTGTTTGTTGAAGAGTTTTGCAATGCCCCATGATAGGCCTCTACCCCTCAGGTATAGTATGTGTGCTGTGTGGATGACATTTGGGATACTGGAGCCTGACCTTACAGCAGATGTCTACATATGCCATGTGTATCATATTGACATGTACTGCATATGATAATGTGGTGTATGTTGTGTGCATGTGTATTGACTCTGCCTATACAATGTCCACTACAGTGTACCACAACTGTTTGGGATGCTCTGTGTATAGCATGTGTATGAGGCAGCCACTCATGCTACTGGGATTTGCATAGTCCCACAGGAAACTTGCAGAGCATGCATTATGTGTAGGTGTTGTACATGTGTAAATGGCCTAAAACCCACCTATGACATGCACATGTTATTTGCCATATGAAATGTAGAACACTCATCAACATGGGTCTGCTGTCTTGCTGTCACACCAGAGGGACCTACAAGGATATGAGACAGTTTATCAGTGTCAACAACTGTGGCATTGCTGCTGTGACTTTGCAATTTTACTGTAGTACAATGGTTGACAGTCACAGGCATACATATTATGTTCAGAGTTATCAGTATTGCACAACACCAGGCTCCACATCTTCCAAATACACAGTACACATCTGACATATGCATGTTCTAACAATCGAGCTAACAGTAGTCTACAGATATGGCATGTTACCTGCACGCTTGCAGTCAACTTGCTGGGTGACTCCGGCCTCCATGATGATGCATGTTTGTTGTAGTGGTTGGCCAGGAGCCACCATGCTGAGGAGCAGCTCTTCCACTCTGGTGAGGGGCGGGTGTGATGCTGCACCACCACCTGTGGCAAGCTGTTGTCTGTGGACATCAGAGGCATGCTGCCAGACATGTGTGATTAAATCACTGCAGTGATGGCGTACCTGCTCAAAAGTCCGGTTATGCATGCCTACGTCATTAACCCGATGGACAACATCCTGCCCCAGTGCAGTACGCTCATGCTGGTCTTGGCTGGTTCTGGAGAACAGCAGGGTGTGATGTTGTACTAGTGTGGATATGATTAATTCCTCCTCTTCAGGGGAATAGGCATGGTTGTGATGATGAGACATGTCCCTGGAGGAAAATAAGACAATTATTGTGAGCAAGTCTTGTGGCACACTTAACATTCTAAAGTACAGATATCAATGAAATGCCATATTTAGCAACCTATTGGCTGTCAGTAGATACACACTTTTAATCCCACACATCAGTGCTCAGCCCACAACTGCCTGACAGTGCCTGGCACATTCTATATATTAAACCATGTTCTGCACAGCAACAAAGTGAAACCAGTATGTAAGACTATACAACAGTACATGGCACACTGTATGTGACACAATGCACCACCTAGCCACAGGAGGTATATATGAAGCTAATGCATACAGAAATTTTCATCCATTGAAATGATTGTAAAGTACAGTTACAGTACTACCAGTACACCACACTACTTGTTGATAGCAAACCCCTAAGTAACATATGTGCACATTCATCAATATAGGTGGCATACTGCTGTACTACACTATACATGTTGCTAGATATGCACTTATATCCTGTAACACACACACGACCCAGGCCATGTTACAGGCATACCCACACACACATCAAACATACCTACAAGACACAAAGGTATGGCAACCTAGATGAGCTTTACCTGTGTACCATACAGTACTGTGTGTCAGCACTTACAAAACCTTCTGCCTGAGGTATGACATGTGTGTGGACTACAGTTAACAAACAAAACAGTGTTTCAAAGCAATGTGGATATACACCATACTCTGCTGTTTATGCCTATAGCTTCAGGTAGTACTACAGTACATACGGGACTTGTATTCACTAGTGTCAACAATCAATGAGCATACATGTACCGCTTTAGCCTACAATGGCACACTCCAGTCAACACATTGGGACTATGTCACACCGTATACCATACTGCTTTTGCTGCCTAGCAATAGCATACATATCTTTTGTGGGGATCACAGCTAGAACACTACATACCATGATATAAACATTTACCCACTAGGCTATCACACATATACACAACGTTGACACATTCACCTACACATTCACCATCACACTCAGTCAACCTCACATAGCAATTAATGCAACATGTACATGTGTGTGTGTATCAGGTCATAGTTAGCTCATAGGCTATTAAGCTTAGGGCCTATAGAAGCCTAGCCATACAGTACCCTGCCTCCAACACCCATGTAATTTAAGTTCATGTGCCCCTGTCATGCAGAGCCTCAGAGGTGATTCCTGGGTTGTATTTCCTATGTCACATCCATTCATCATGATTATTCATGATGACTGCTAATGAGGACCATTCTTTGCTATTGATAGGTAGCTAGTTCCAGGGTGTGGTATGTGTCTGAGATGAGCATGTACCACTCCAGCATGTTCTGCTTTTTGATGTTATAAGGTTTAGATCAGTGCAATGTGTAGCTTGTAGGGATTTTGATCTGTTGACATGGAGCATGTCCAACACCTGTAGGTTTGACATAGCTTTGTATGTTAGGCAGAGGTTGGCTCTGTGTGTGCGGTATGCGACACAGTGTAGCTGTGGTTTTTTGAGACAGCCTGCATAGGGCATCTGTTTGAGTCTGGTAATACTCTTTGTGGTGTTTGTACCTGGCGTCTACAATTGCTGTAGATGTCCTCTGAGGTACATACCAAAATGCCCATTGTACTCTATAATGGGTGTTATGACTGATGAGTAGAGTGGAACACTGACCTCTCATTCCATGTATGACACACCTTTTGTGATGACATGTACACAGTTTACATGACTAGTGTGGCACTGTGATTATCAAAAGGGACACTACTGTCCACCTGTGTCCCATGATCTCTTATCACAGTTTTGGTGTTGAGTAGACTGCCACCTATGTGGTAGTTAATGGGTACAGGGTTTTTAACAAAAAGGGATGGCAATACATTTACAACATTGAGCTTGAGCGTACATACAAACATCCATTGGGGTACATATGGATTTACATGTAGGCACATATACAGTCTACCTTTCATGGTGGGTATATCAATTATGCAAGGGTTGTGAGAGATACAGTTATGTAACAATTTTGCACAGTCTTGTGCAGAATGCATTGAGGGTATTCTCAGGCCATGTATCTTTAGCAGGACTCCCTGTCTGGAAGACTATAAACTTAGCAAATCATACCCATAGCGTTTAAACACCACATGTCATATACCAGCACTGTATGCTATCTTGTTTGCCACACACTACAACCTATATGAAAATATGCACATAACAACCTTCACCAACAAATATATGTCCACCCTTCACAAACAGTTGCAGTATGTACCTTGCTCTATGCACATGCTAAGATGCTAATATATCTGACACATAACTATCTCTACATATGTGTGTGCCATACACACACAAGGTACACACTGTTGTACGTCTGTAGATGTCACAGATGATCTGTTGGGCCTTGCTACATCATGAACAGTTGTCACATGTGTGCATGGCAGTAATATTACAGGGAGTATTTACAATGAACTTTCTAATTTCCGGCCAATAGCCCTTCTATCTCCACTATCTAAAATTATGGAACGTTGCATTCACCATCAGCTCTTATATCATCTCTTGCAAAATAACCTACTCGTAGACTCACAACATGGTTTTAGGCCCCACCACAGTACTTCCACTGCCCTCCTCTCCTTCACAGACGTGATCATCAAAAACCGCAATAACAACCTTTACTCCTCTGCACTATTCCTTGACCTCTCAAAATCTTTCGACATGGTGAACCATCAACTTCTCCTAGATACTTTAAAATCCCTCTCACTTGATTCATCAGCACTACAGTGGTTTGACTCCTACTTGAAAGATAGAAAACAAGCAGTCCTCTGGGACAGCCATCTATCCTCTCAGCTCCCTGTCACTATTGGTGTCCCACAAGGTTCCATCTTAGGCCCCCTCCTTTTCTCCATTTTTATTAATAACCTGCCTACTTCACTCCCTACAACCACTTGTATACAGTATGCTGATGATTCTACTCTCATCTGTTCTGCTTTATCTCCAGAAGAACTCCACTCCTCCACCCAAAAAGTCTTTATAGCAGCAGAAAAATGGTTCCAACATATCTGTCTCCTCCTTAATCCCAAAAAAACTAAATTACTACTTTTCACCCCCACCCTTAAATCTGCCCCAATCTCGTTTTCCATTATGTCCTGTAATGGCACTATCATTAAACCTGACTGTTCCACTAAACTACTGGGCATTACTATAGACAATCAGCTAAGCTTTGACTACCACATTGATCTGACCATCAAGACTGTTAATAAAAAAATAGGTGCCCTCTACAGACTAAAGCCTTTTCTTACTGCCACTACCCGAGTGTCTCTTGCCCAAACTCACCTCATCTCCACACTATTGTATGCCTCTCCATCATTTATCAACCTTTCAAAAGCTAACCTTCAAAAACTTAACACAGCATACCATAGTATTGCCAGGTTTGCCACAGGTTCCCTTTTCCGTACTCATCACTGTCTCAATCTAAAAAAACTCAATTGGCTAGAACTTCAGAACATAATACTTCTACAACAATTAGTCATCACTTATAAAATTCTACATTATCCCTCCAACACACCCATACGTAATAACCTCATCACCCCATATAAAAATCTCACTTCCCTTCGCTCAGCCAGTAAGCTTCTAGTAACTACTCTCAAATCCCACAATAAAGCAGGTGACTCCTTATTTGACAACACTGTAGGATCATATTGGAATAAACTTCCCATACACCTGACCACCCTAAGCTCATCTCACCTTTTCAAAAAACAAATAAGAAACCACTTACAAACCCACTGGCTATGCCCATGCTCTAATCCTGACTGAGCTCAGCAAAATATTCCCCTCTTTCCAGTTCCCCCCTTTTTCACTTCTACTGGTTGTTCTCAACCTTTGATTATGCCTATACTGACCCACCTGCAGAATTTCTTTTTCTCTTTTTGCTCCTACTACATGCTATAACTCTGCATCTTGTCATCTTTTCTTTTTCTAGCTTTATGCAAATCTCTTCTATGCTTATCTCGTTCCTACACTAGTGCCCTGGCAAAAATTGTTCTATTCTAAATTGTAAATAGTATAAAGTTTATTTGACTCTCTATATGTCAGTTTAGTTTCAATTCTTCTTCTCTTACTAGTCAGTCTTATTCTAGCAATTATTACAAAAGAAGGTTGCCTCTACATTGTTATTTTCTTGTTATAATACCTCTGCATTTCTCTACACCAATAACAACTTTGTCCTTTATTTGCTTGTATGTTTATATATTTTTGTTTGTTTGGTTCTGTTTTGATTTTTATTTTGATTGTTGTTCTTTTTATTGTAATTTACTAGTATGTTAATGGAGCTTTTCTCCTCGGGCCTCTGCTGAAAATAGACATTGTATCCAGCCAGACTAGCCCGGTTAACAAATGTAAAATAAAATAAAATAAATAAAATAAAAATACATTACTATACTAGCCTGGTACAGCAGTTGCCAATGCTAAGCTACACATTATATGACTATCATGCATGTGTTACTCTGTCACATCCATGTTTATATAGCTGTTTTCACTACTCCCCCAGACAGCCATTATACACAGTACTGTACAGAACATAGATGACATGATTGGATGTTTGACATTAAATGCTGAGCTACATATGTCACAGCTATGTCCCACTGCACACAGCTACACACTAATTTGTCCATGCCAGTAGTCATGCATGGCATCAGTGCATACATACCTACTGCTGCCACATATGCATGTTTCAAAGTATTTACAGTACTCTTCATAAACATCTACTACTTGCCAGTAATCACATTTCTGTCACATACCTGTTTGTCACTTTCAGGTCCATCTGTTTTTTTTTTTGGACAATTTTTTTTGGTGTTGCCTAAGTAGAGATAGCTTCTACTTAATTCCCTTTCTTATTAATTAAGTTTTTTTTTTACTTAATTAATATATTTGGTGGATGGTTCACTAAAGTATCCTTACTCAATTAAACTTTTGCGTTATTAAGTAATAACTCCTATTTACTCAGACACAAGTTCTGTGCAGCTGTATCAGGTGCAATGTAATGATTGCATGTGGGGATAGCTAGTAAAGTCTGCTTTTATAGGTATCAGCACATGTGCATGTGATGACCTCTGCAATAATTGGTGCACAGCATTTGGTAAATGCATAAAGCCTGCTGTGTGGTAATTGCAGTACTCACTATCATAGCAACCCAATGCTATAAAATGCTAGATTTTGTAGGCGTAGCCCTTTCAGATTTCCAGAGTGGGGTCCATGCTTGTTTGCTGTGTACACTGTTGTTTAAGTCAGAAGGTTGGTATACTTCTTATATCTGAAACTAGAGGTGTAGACAGTGATGTACATGTTGTACTCAGGCCTGACTGTTGCCACTTCCAGTACAGAGCTATCAGTGTAGTGTTTAAGTCACACCTACAAATGCTTACACATGATATATGTGAGTATGTAGTTTCATTTCTACTTATGTAATTGACTGCCATACAAAAGTAGTTATTGAGACGTAATCGTTTGACACATGAACTGTTTGTGGACTGTTATACTGTGCATATTGATGTACTCACTTCTGCAGGGTTGGTGTACTTTTTATTGTTGACATTAGCACAGGGGTCTCAGGTAAACTGGACAATTCCACTAATGAGTATGCCTATCTACATCCTTGGTTGACCCTAAACACACGTATATTTAAAATATGGGGGGGGGATGCAGACATACAGAGAGCATTATGTCTTATTGTGTGAGTGTTATCTTACTGGACTTAATGGATTGGTGTGTACCTGTTGGTTTATCAAGGCAGGTGGTCTGTCTGCATAGGTCCCAACTGTGAACCTATCCAGATGGTAGACAGATGTTAGCCTGTTATTCTTTGTCTGTGCAACCCACAGGTGTTTTCAGCACTGGTACAATGGCATTGTTACAGTCAGTTGCTACCAGTACATGGCTAGATCCTGTGGTATTTCTGTGTTGTACTCCTACATAAGGGTATGCTTGTGGAAGTCCACACAAAGCTGTTTGCAGAGTGTGTAACAGCAGATAAGCTGATATGCCTGTGTGTTTGTGCCTCTGCCAGGCCTATGAAACACTCAGATACATATTTGTTTGGAGTCAGGGATAGGTAGTTAACAGTAAGGTACACCTTCCAACTAATAGAGACAGTAAGTGTAGACTTGAGTGAAGCAGTGCATGTGGATTTGTACTCCTTTTATGAAGTACAAGCGGTGTCTACTGTTATTATTGTGATTATTCATTGTGTAATACAACACCTCTCTGACTAACGCCAGTACTTTTCAGAGGGATTCAGAGGGACACAGCTAAAATATGTTTCACAATCAGGAAGTATGGCCTCTGCCCTAATCAGATATGCCAGTGTTTGCCCTGCTATGATACTGTGTTGGGTTTTAAAGTGTCTGAATAACATTATTTGCTGATAGAATGGCTGCTTCTCTTATCACAGCCATGTAATGCAATTCCACAACAATTGCTGGTAAAGATCCACAGAACAAGCTTTGTGTTATGGCCTTCCTATTTTTCCTATACATTCACTCATTGTTTTGCATGATATATTTATTTCAGCACCAAGTTACTGTATATCTGCTGTGGCTTAGTGGTACTTCATGCAGTCAAGTGTGTCCAAGGTCTGGGGTTCGAGACTGACAGAGGTGTTTTATTTTGCTGCTGAACAGAAAAAGGGCCCTGACATACAGAGTGATTAAGGCACTTTTAAGCAGTTGTAAGCGGGTTTGCGTGAGTTTGTGTGATGCTTAGCGATGCTAAGCTTAGCGCACACATGCGCACACTCGCTCAAACCTGCTAACTACTGCTTAAAAGTGCTTACTCCCGCTAACTCCTGTGCTAATTTCTTTGAAAGAAAAGAAAATGGGGAGATAGGAAAGTGGTGAAAAAGGGGGCACAAAGAGGGAAAGACAATAGGGAAACCAGCTCGGGATGTGCAGGACGGGTGTAGGGAAGGTCCATAGATGCCCATTTCTTTACCAGCAACAGCTGTGCATATGTTGCAAATTTGGAGTGAAATTTAGAACCTTCCACTCCTGAGAGATGGGTGAGGACAATAAAGTATGTTGTACTGCCAATTCTAATTATCAGTTTACAAGTCCAGCAGACAAGTGTGTGAAATGGGTAGCTATGTATGGGGCGTAATTATTTTGTGGCTACAGATTGCCCCTTTTTTTTTTAGATGAGAGTGGAATGTGAGGTAGAGGAAATAGGTATATTTGGGGAGGTAGGTTGGGGAGGTAAACAGACAAGGCAAACAAGATGCATACAGGGGCAGAGTATGACACATGGGGTGGTTGAACACAATTGAAGGGGACAGATGTTTGGAAATCGCAAGCCCATGAGCCCACAGATGGTAACAGTGGGACTGAGATCCCCACCCATGGGCAGTCACCACTGAACCTTCACAAACCCGAGGGTGGCTGTGCTGGGGGCTGCGTAGGAGGGGCAGGCTCACCCGTGAGTCGTGCCACTTTCACCTCGAGCTGGCGTAGGGGATCAGTGACTAAATGCTGGATCTCCCTATGCACCACAACCCGGACCCTTCGGAGGGTGACAGGTGGCCCTTCTCCACCCACGCTTGCAGGGAGGGATGAGCCCCATCCCCTGCAGCGCTTCCACCTAAAGGTGTCACAGGACCAATGGAGGAGGGTAGCCCGGGCTGGGCACCAGACCTGCTGGTGCCAGGTGCAATCGCCAGCTGAGGAGGGACAGGTGGGTCTGCTGAGACTGGCCTTTCCATACGTTCTGTGATTAGGTATGTTTAATTAGAACATAGACAACAGCATTCCAAATTAGTTGTAACAGCATGCAGTAATATTCCCATTAACCCAACACACCAGGGTTACAATAGTTGAACAGCAAGCATAACACATGCATATATTGAATTACAGTGGACATTACAACAGCATGCAGGGATGATTGGTGGCAACAGGCCACCAAGATTGTGGTGCTTGAATAGGGCACATGCATCAAAGAAAATGCAGATTTTTATAGAACAATAGGACATATGTCCCAACAGATGTTTTGAGATTAGACATACCCATTGAGGTGTGGAGTTGCATTGTTTATGCACATGGAGTAGGGTGTAAAAAGAAACCTCCATTAACATCTTATTAGTACTTTTACTCTACACAACATTCCTATTGACTGCAGGTGTATATCCCCTACAAGTATTATTACACTAGGCAACATGCATTAGATTGTGTAATGGTTTTGGCAAGTTCATTATATACCTGTCCTATATCTGACATACTAACTGTCCAAGATGCAGATGTTACTGCTACATAGTTGTATTTTATTTTTATATTTATGTATCTACATATCTGGATGTGTTCACGTGACATTTTCAGTTAATTTTCAGCAGAACCCTACATTTCATATAGCACACTCACATTTCTGGGGAACACCTTGACACGCTACTCGTGTGTCAGATTTACCTATGCATGACAACCATTTACCAACTGTTGAGGACTGTTATATGCTTCACACCTACTGGCACTTCCTTCATCCACTTTATATGGGACTGCACAACTGTGGGTTGACAGCACTTAATACAACAGTACTATTTATTTAATGCAAGGGTACAACAACATTTCAAAGTAAGTGACACAGACACACTCCAAGTATTATACCTTTATTAATTACATTAAACACTCTTTTCTACAGGCTCTCACCTTTATTTGATATTACAGTGCATGAGGGAGACCTATTCAAGACATATTATACCTTTATTGATAGGTTACAACACTCTTTTTCAGGCTCGCTCAATTATTTTATATGACAGTACATGCAGAGATAGTATTCAAGACTTATTTTACCTTTATTAATGGGTTACTACACTCTATTTCTGGCTCTCTGACTTATGTTATATAACAGTACATGCAGAGAATTTATTCAGGGCATTTTATAGCTGTATTATTGGGCTACAACAATTTTTCATGCTCTCTCACATATATTATATAACAATACATGCAGAATAATTACTAACCTGCCTGGTGGCGCAGCCTTAGCAGCCTATCTGCATAGGCTTGCATGATTTGCAGCACGGACACCTGCAGCTGTGAAGTAAATTAAGGGATATTGAGACATACCTATCCATTATTTAGACTATATTAGCATGTCTTACATACTGCAATCCATGGCTACCTACTTAGTAGTGGGGCATCTTGCATATGACGGGCCTCCTGGATCCTTTGGTTCAGTAGGTCCTGCTTCCGTCTCTTCAGGTCTGCATGGTGGTGACGGACCTACTCACCAGTCCGAGGGATGCCTGTGGCACTGGTGAGTTCATGAGCCAACCGGTTCCAAGCCTCTGCCTTATACTCCATCCCTTGGAACTGGCCCTGCAGGAGTCAAGACTCATGATAATGGACTATGCGCCAAACCATGTATTTTGACTCCTTGATGCCCCAGCGTTGCGCTCGAAAGTGAGTACCCTCTCCAGCACCAGACATTCTAACTGCAGATGGGAGCTACAATCAGTTATTGCGAGTATTCCCACCTATGGAGCTTAAATATGCTGCATTTCCCGCACTTTTTGTGATAGGCAATTTTTGAAAAATCTCGGCTGACTGCAGACCTGCTTAACAATGGTTAATCTACCATTTATATGTATAAGTAGGCTAACAGTGGATGTTCATTTCAAGCTGTCATGGCTTAGTGGTTCAGTACTTTGATTATGGTGCACAGTGTCCTGGGTTCGAAACTTGTCACTGAATTTTATTTTACTACTGTCCTGACAGGCTAGGGGGTGTGGCTGTGTTTAGGCGACTTTGCTCAACTTTGCTCCATGTTGCCCGACGTTGCTCCACATTGCCCTGCGGTACGCTGGTTAGCGTGGTGCACAGCTCCGCGCAAACTTATTGCACTGGGTAAAGCACTGCTTAGCTGTGGGCAACTAGATTGCGCTGGGTAAAGCGCTGCTTAGCTGTGGGCAACTAGATTGCGCTGGGTAAAGCGCTGCTTAGCTATGGGCAACTATATTCAGCTGGGTAAAGCGGTGCTTAGCTACAGGCATTTATATGTCAAGATCCTTCTTACATTTCTATATATACATTTTAATCATTGATACATAGGCCATTTCAATGCTTTTTAGTAAGATTTTAGTCATATATATGTCAGGAATTATTTCATATGCTAATTTAAAACATAAAATTGAGAGGGGAGTGGTGGGACTCGAACCGTGAATGCCTCCTCTTTGGGCGAAGGCTCTACCACTATGCTATTGCTATTTACATTGATGTGCATAAACATTTGTTATTATGCTCTTCAATGTCGACATTGCTAACGTTAGCTAAGCTATGGGCACACCTGCACAAACACAGGCAAATACGGGCAGCTACATCGGGAATTAGAAACAAAAAGTTATATTTTACATTTTATAACTCTACTGGGGGTTTACAATGTGAGGGAGTGTAGTGTTGGGTATGCTGACATTTGAGCGGACTCGCTCACGTGTGTTGACATTTCACAATTCAGACACTTGCAGGGGCGTGGACCTTAGGACTGCTCGGCAGTCAGACACACCCCCTGCCTTCCTGCACGGTCCATGTTAGACTTGGAGTGGAGTCAGCATGCCCTCATGAATATGCACGGCACTCTGACGTCAGACTGTTCAACTGCAGTTTCCGAGTAAGACTTATTTAGTCTTACACGGAGGTTTTGTGAATCCGGGGGTATATTTTATGTCTGCATGTGTGTGTGTGTGTGTGTGTGTGTGTGTGTGTGTGTGTGTGTGTGTGTGTGTGTGTGTGTGTGTGTGTAATGAATCACAAAGTACAGGCTGTTTACTTCCCTGTTCCCAGGTTAGTAAGAATGCCAAACCTGCACAAGTCTGACCTGTACACAAAGAGAACACTGTTTGATGCTGTTTGCCACTGTAAACCCCTGCACCATACATGCAACTAAACTGCAGTGTGTAAACATCACTCTGCTGCGCAACCTTATTGTACTTCTCTAGTTAGTGTGCTGTGGTATACTAAATCTGGACACTGTGCCCATAATTTTCATCTTGTTAAGATGTAGAATGGATATGTTGCTATGTTGTGCTCTTTTTGCATTTTTCTCCCCTTGCACTGTTCCATCTTTTGGATGTTAATCATACACTCCCACCCTGATATAGATGCTGTGTGGCTTCTGTGTCCTCCCAATAAGTACTTCATCTTGTCACAGGCCATCTGTGCATCATTTATTTCATCATTTCACCCTCTGATGCACTGACCATGTAAAATCAGATATGTTTGAATCACTCTGATCAGAATGCTTGCTGAGATGCCTTCAGTACTGCATATTATAAAATGTACAGAGGGCATTTATGAACTTGCTCAACTATATTTATTTGCTTATTTATTTGTTTGTTTGGAAAAGCAGGGTAACATTCCCAATTGATAAAACATATAGAAGTCCAGATAGTCAACTGACGAAAGTCTTCTAATTGTTAAAGTTAGGGGAAATCCATGAAAGCATGTCTTCTGAATGCATATGGTCATGAATTTATTTTGCATTTTAAATGGAACATTTGGGAGATTATGTTTGGAAGCTATAGGAAACTGAAACCTCTTTGCCAAGCTCAGGTAGATGATAACATTCTTAATAGCACTTTCTAGCTTTATGGCACAGAGAACTAAAGGCCTTACTACAATCCAGACAACCAAAGACTGAGCAATGGCTTGGGAGCTGGCAGAGCAGGGGAGGATCGGAGTGAGTGAGTGGATCAAGCTGGCACCACCATCCTAGAAGGAAGGAAGGAAGGAAGGAAGGAAGGAAGGAAGGAGATGGTTATGGTTGGTTAACTGCTCGTTGTGAATAGAGGACTGGAAGTTCACAATAGTGTCACAACTGGGTCTATAAGATTGGAAATTCCAATCCTGTGGTGGTAGCTCTCAGGGGGCATGTGTGTGTGTGTGTGTGTGTGTGTGTGTGTGTGTGTGTGTGTGTGTGTGTGTGTGTGTGTGTGTGTGTGTGTGTGTGTGTGTGTGCACGTGCACATGTGGGGGGGAGTATGCACACATGACATGAGAGAGTAAAGGATATCCTTGCTGTGATATGGTTGCCCAATTTAGCTACCATGGGGTGGGGTTAGGGTTATTAAGGAAAGCACACCAAAGTCTGGGTGCATGATGACTCATTGACCAGTTTTCATACAAGGAGAGATGAAAGAGAGATCAATGGTCAGGGTAGATGGTCAACAGTTAACAATGATAAAATGTCTTCAAGGCACTTCTCTATGAAAAAATAGGATGATTATTTTAACAACAGAAAATCACAGGAAATAAACAGGACATAAAAATAAATGTGTCTATATTAGAACACCGAACATTCAAAATTTCGAGTGTTCTAATATTGAACCCTATGAATCGAAAATTTAAAACATCGAACATACAGAACAGCGAATTTTTTCCTTGGGAAAAAAATTGCTGTTCCAAAACACATACACACAACACATGCACACCAAACAAACAGCAATCCACACACATGCACCTAAACTCTTACACCTAACCCTACACTAAACTATACATACACCACTAACTATCCACTTACCTTAACCCAAACCCTAACCCTAAGGTCCATTACTATCGCACAGTCACCTCACCCGTGCCCTAACCCTAACTCACCTACCCCGCCCTAACCTTCGCATCCACACAATCGCACACTTACCTGACCACTGCCCTAACCCTAACTCACCTAACCTGCCCTAACCCTCACGTCCACACAATCGCACACTTACCTGAACCCGACCTGTAACATTCCACCACAGCACTGAAAATACCGAAGCAACAGAAACAGACAACTAAATTCTTTCCCTAGGAAAAAATGTGGTTTTCTCTTTCTTCAATATTTTCAGCGGGTCGATATTAGAACACTCGAAATTTTGAACGCTCGGTGTTTTAATATAGACCCAAGTAAACAACCCAAAATAACATTATAGATAAATAATATACAGTTTTTATTTCCTAAACTGTGTATTCTAAAATAATCCAGCAAACATCTGTAGTCATGATTTTCAACAGTAACTGCAGCAGCTAACCTACATCATCTTTTAAAAGAATTTTCTCTAACCAAGAAAAGAAAAATAATTCAAGCTTTCGCAGCACTCTGTTCCTCCAAATCCTTATGCACATTGGAAATATACAACTTTCTGTGACCCATTTTTTAAGCTAATTCAATTTAACTTCTTCAGAAAATACAAATAATTAAATTTAAATTTTCAGGAAATCTTCCATTATGGACTAACTCTGCAAGACCTTTAGCAGTGGATGAGATGTTTGCATATATCTTTCTGGAGCATTCTCACAGTGCCCTTTTAAGAATCTAGACTCAACACAACAGGGATGTCCTCTTTAATCCATACACAGCACCCCTCTCTGCTGGAGTCACTGCATGCCATGTCAGTTTTAACTTTTTTCTTGTCATGTTATGGCGCAGAAATACTTTTGGTAAATGTTATTTGGTAAACATCTATGTGCAGTGTCTTAAAAGAACTGTGCCTCTAAGTTTAACTAATTGAGGCCTTAAGATCTTGATCCTGATCATTACAGGTTCTGTTCTCAGTGGTCAGAACTCTAACACAAA